>NC_085843.1:164087440-164262440 GCF_035594765.1 Anolis carolinensis | reverse complement strand
AGGAGGTATTTCAATATAATGGCTAATTATTCAATGTCTGAATATTTTAAACTAAATTCTGGACTGCAAAAAATAAATTTTCTTGCATGTTTTCGGGACAGGTATGCAAATGTTTACAACATATGTGGACCAGACAAATGTTGCAATGTCTTCCAGCCATGTTGAATAGATTAATTATATTCAATCCTAAGGGTGGAATTAGCTATGGTGTTTATTTCATTACACACATACTACCTGGTTACTATGTATCATGACAACAGTTCATCCTTACTACTTTTTCAAAAAAGAAATCACATAAGATGTTGGGCAACTTTAAGTGCTTTCTTGTATGCATGTGTGCATTATTTCCATGTGTGTACACACACACACACACACACACACTTTCTGCCTTTCTCTCTGAATATTTCTTCCTTTTTATCTCTACCACATCTGTATCACATACCAGACTCATGTTTAATTCCTTTTAATATTTGATGTGAAATTGCTTTTACATATTACCTGTAGCCAAATTTAACCGTACTCCTGAACTTAATAGAATCTTTGGTCTAGAACAAGGTCCATTTTACTTACAAAAGTAAATTCCTATATTTACATGTGGATGGAATCCAGCATAGGTTTACAGTTATGAAGAGATACCATGTGTGCCCTCTCCTTTTGCCTTACTGCTTCTGTAACTATTGTATTCACTGCAGCAATGCAATGGAAATTTTCATGCCTCTAGCATCACATTAGAGATGGACCATTGCCATATTTGACTTTGCTTTAGTTGCTCATGTTAAAAGTTTGTGTAGTTTTGATTTAATAACTGTTCTAATCTCTGTTATGAGACATACTGAGTTTGTAAAACTTAGTGAAGCCTACTTAGGCTCAAACCCAGATTGTATCCAACTCTCTCCTGTACATTCTCTAAATCTGTTCTTAAACCTGGAGAATGGCCAGGGTATCATCTGACAGAAGTAGATGTTGGATGTCACACTCGGTTCTTTTTGCAATATGATTTTGTTATGGCTTAGGTTGTGAATTGGGGTTGGTAGGAACTATTTTCTGCATCATGACTGGCTCTTGAATGGTTATGCATTATGCTGCAAATACTTCAGTTAATCCCGAGCCTGTTCCAAAATACCACTTTTAATACATAGATTCATTGGGAATGCTTTGTGTGGATATTTTGCATGACTGGACAATTGCAATTAACTGGAAATCTATTGTGAATTTATAGGTGTGTTTTTGATAGTGGTGGGGAAAGGGGGCGGGTTCTCCTACTATGAAGGGGAAGGATACCAAACTGATGCTTGTTTGTGACAGAAGATGGCATAGAGACAGGAAAAACTGTAATAGAGATAGAACAGTGAGCCAAGGAGAAGAACTAAACATAGTTTGGGCAAACTGTGAGTAAGTAAATAGTTGAAGGGTTAATGTTTGATATAATTGTGAATTAATGAAGTTTTATTTGTTTGCTCTTTTTATAACTGTGTCTGACTGTTCCTGTTTTTTAAATAAAAGTTTTGATGATCACACTACAGTAAACCCACTGAACAAAACATCTACTAGTTTATATAGAGATCATCTTGAAGCTAAATACCCAATCTAGAGAAGAATGTTGAGGGGAAAGGAGATAGGAGCTCAATGGTTTGAAATCGCAGGGCCAGCCTGGAGAGGGGATCCATCATACAAGGACTCGGGCCCAATAGCCCAGGGCATCAGGTCTAACGCAAGATAACTCTGCTGCCCTATAACAAAGGCCAAAATGTGTGTTTCTTCATTCTGTATTCCGTCAATGGAAGAGTATTCTCTACATACTTGGGGCATTACACTAGTTTAGTGGTGCAGGAGAGGTTCAGTGAAAAGAAGCATGGAAATGAGAAAGGAACATTAATTTAAGATATGCTGATGACACCATACTATTATCAGAAAATAGTAAAGATTTGAATTGACTGTAGAAGAAAGTCAAAGAAAAATGTGCAAATGAAGCTTTACAACAGGCAATGAAGAAAGACATGGAAAAAGATTTTCTATACATTCACACAGTCATTAATCAGAATGGAGACTGTAGTCAAGAAACCAGAAGAAGACTTTGAGAGTCAGCTTTGAAGAAACTAGACAAAATCCTGAAGTATCAAGATTACTAAAATTGGCCATGCCATTGTATTTCCAATTCTATGTAAGGTTGTGAAAGCTTTCCAATTCTATGTAAGGTTGTGAAAGCTGTACAGTTAAGAAAGTTGATAGGAAGAGAATCAGCTCATTTGAAATGTTCTGGAGGAGAGTTCTGTGGATAACATAGGCTGCCAAAAAAGACAAATAAATGGGTCCATGTGTAAACAAGTCTGAACTGTACCTAGAAAGTCAGGATGACTAGGGTCACCATAAGATAAAGTCAATTTGACAGCAGTTAACAGCATGTAGTTGTTTAACACACACTACTCTGCTTACTGAATGAAAGGAATGAGCAGGAGGAACAGCTACCTCTACCACCCTTGGTATTCACCTCACCTTGCATAATGAAAGGGCTTGCCTTATAGGATGAAATGACAGGTGAAACAGACAACAGTAAACTGGCCTAGCATCAAGATCTTGGGCAGTTAAGCATGCTGGCTTGAAAAATCTTCACTGCAACATCTTTTCTGTTTGTTTTTTAAAAGTTGGAATTGCTTTCCCAGATATTCACATTGTTCTAGAGCCTCTTATGTTTAAATTGTTCTTTATATTAAGAAATGTTGTCTTTTTACAACAAAATTCCTTAGTAAATCATTTATCACAATTATAGTGAAAAATTCTGGAATTTGCAGACCAGAAACATTTGAAGGATCAAAGTTGCCAACCTTATATAAGTCAGTTCAAAATAGGAAAATGAAGATGCCCAAGGTATCTTAAAAAAAAACTGGACAGACTGAAAAGTATAAAGATATAATGTATGGGAGGCCAATATAGAATGGAAAAGAAGATAAATATGAGTCATGTGGTAGTCAATTGAAGGTGATACACATGACTGTCTTAAAGGGGGTATTTTAAGACCACATGGATAACAGTCATGATCTAAAATACCTCCCCGCACCATTAGCAATTGAAGCCTTATATAAATGATGTTGAAATGAGCTTCTCAAAATGTATTTCTCATGGACAAATGTTTTTAAAAACTTTTCAAGGTGTATTCTGTGTAGATGATGTATTCTTATTGAACATTTCACACAATACACATACATAACCAGGAGAAGAAATCCAAATGCAGTTCCCCAATACAATGTTAGGTTCTGTGCAATGATTCCCAAGAAAAACTGGTTCCTCGAGGACAATAGTATTGATTTTGGGTTTGTTTAAAGTACTTAGTTAAAAATGAGCATGGTTTAGATTTGGTAGAATGGTCATTATGTGTTAGATCATTGTATGGTCAGTTTCAGGGCTGCCTTCATTATCTTTAATACCAGAGTGTCGAATGAGTGATAAGTATTAGGTAGAAATAAATCACGCAGGAAGATGATAAATGAGGTACTGTGAAATGCAAAAGTTTATAATATACACATTTTGCTTTTTTGGAAGGGACAGACAAGTGGACAGTTAATGTCATAATTTTAGCTCACATTCAATTTTCTACTTCTGGTTCACTGAAACTATCAGAATAATCTTTAGAACTATTTAAAAGAGAGTGGATTTGGATGTTAAGCAGGACTGTTTTGAACCTGCCATGACACATTCCTGCAGTAGATCTGAACTTCATCTTGGGGAATGTTCATAGAGGAATGTCCCACCTCTGTATCACTGCACAGTTTTGGCCAAGGGAGAAGATCTATAGGTAGACTAGTTAGAAAAGCAGAGAGGCATCTTAATAACAATAGTCCTGAATGGACTTACATTTACCCATATGAAAGTTTCTGCATCAGGCTTGCTCAAAACTGCATTCCTGTTGATAAATAGTTATTGGCAGTGAATGATTTTGGACACTATTTGCATACTCTTGAATACATTTTAATATAATAGCTTTTGTACCTCTTCAAGTAAGGGAGAAGAGAATTAGATTTACGTAGAAAATATTCTCATATGGACATGTTGAGTTGTTACTTTAGATAACTTTAAGTATCACCTAGAACAGTGATTTCCAACTTTTGGTCCTCCAGGTGTTTTGGATTCCAGCTCCCACAATTCCTAATAGCTGGTAAGCTGACAGAGATACCTGGGAGTAGAAGTCTGAAACAACAAGAGCACCAAAGGTTGGGAACCACTGACCTATAATCATAGAGTTGGAGAAGACCACAAGGGCCATTAAGTCTGACCCCCTGCCATGCAGGAACACCCAATTAAAGCACCCCCGACAGAGTGCTGTTAGATAACTAACCTGACTTAGGTTTATATCAAGCCTTTCAATTTGGTGATCCAGCTCAGTTCAAAACAGATTGTAATAATACAAATGTCTGTAATACTGTCACGACCCAGGCTGCAGAGCACCAATAACCATACACAGAGGCCAGAATCTATCTAATATCTTTATTGAGGAAATATATAAAGTTAATAAAAGCAAGTGTAGGAAATAGTTCAGAAGTAGACCTTTCAGGAAAGGTCAAAATTAGTCCAAAGAAACAATGTCCAATATGAAATATTAAGGTCCAAAGTTGTAATCCAATAACCGAAACACTCACTTTGCCAAGCAAAGTGAGGGGAGCTGACAAGGTCCTTTAGTCCATGAAACTTAAGCAAGGCTAGGAAGTAAACTTGATTCTTGGAACACAAGGCTTGATTCAAGGCAACAAGAAACGAGGAGCAAGAACAGGATCCGTGGTAAATACGTGGCGAGGTCCGGGAAGCAAGGCAATGTCCGTGGAGCAAAACAAGGTCCTGGAAGTAAAGCAAGGCTGGAAACGGGAACGAGGGCTTGGAAGCGGGAGTAGCGTAGTCCACACACAACCTACTCCAGTAGCTGACGAATTGACTCCGCAAGATTCCTACGAGGGCAAAACACCTAAGTAGGGTCTCGTTTTCCCGCCAAGGAACAATTCACTGGGGAACCAGAACCGAAACCCATTCTCCGAGTCCAGATGCATGACTCCCTAAAGTTTCCCATGGGAAGCAGGCTTAATCAGCTGGATGCTTGGCTGCGGTTCTCAGGCTTCTGCGATTAGCCTGTTGAGCTCCCTTCTGTTGTTGATAATAATCACGGCGAGAAAATGGGGGAGATTTTGACTCAGGGCTTGTTTGGCAGATTTCAGGAAGACAAATCTCCTGCAGGTGCAAGGGCTCCAGTTCTGGCTGGGAAAGTTCAAATTCTGGCTGAAACGGTGGAAAACCCAAGTTTTCCTCTTCATCTGTCATAACAGCGCTAGGAACGGGACTACATGGCCCATGAGTCATCACAAATACACATATATTTTCCCCTCCATGCACTATACAACTGTAGTGCTATATTTCATAGAATCATAGAATAGTAGAGTTGGAAGCGACCTCATGGGCCATCTAGTCCAACCCCCTGCCAAGGAGCAAGAAATCACATTCAAAGCACCCCCGACAGATTGCCATCCAGCCTCTGCTTAAAAGCCTCCAAAGAAGGAGCCTCCACCACAGCCCAGGGGAGAGAGTACCACTGCCGAACAGCCCTCACAGTGCGGAAGTTCTTCCTGATGTTCACGTGGAATCTCCTTTCCTGTAGTTTGAAGCCATTGTTCCGCGTCCTAGTCTGCAGGGCAGCAGAAAACAAGCTTGCTCCCTCCTCCCTATGACTTCCCCTCACATATTTGTACATGGCTATCATGTCTCTTCTCAGCCTTCTCTTCTGCAGGCTAAACATGCCCAGTTCTTTAAGCCGCTCCTCATAGGGCTTGTTCTCCAGACCTTTGATCATTTTAGTTTCCCTCCTCTGGACGCTTTCCAGCTTGTCAACATCTCCCTTTAACTGCGGTGCCCAGAATTGGACACAGTATTCCAGGTGTGGTCTGACCAAAGCAGAATAGAGGGGGAGCATGACTTCCCTGGATCTAGACACTATACCCCTATTGATGCAGGCCAAAATCCCGTTGCCGTTCTTAGCAGCCGCATCACATTGCTGGCTCATGTTTAACTTGTTGTCCACGAGGACTCCAAGATCTTTTTCACATGTACTGCTGTCTAGCCAGGTGTCCCCCATTCTATATCTTTGCATTCCATTTTTTTCTGCCGAAGTGAAGTATCTTGCATTTGTCCCTGTTGAACTTCTTTTTGTTAGTTTCGGCCCATCTCTGTAGTCTGTTAAGATTGTTTTGAATTCTGCTCCTTTCTTCTGGAGTGTTGGCTATCTCTCCCAGTTTGGTGTCATCTGCAAACTTTCTATGTTAACTGACATGATTACATCCTATGCATCCTGAGATATGTAGTTTAGGAGGCACTAAAAGCTCTCTGACTGAGAATTCTAAATTCCCATTCCTTGAATTGCAAATTCCAGGATTTCATAGGGTGGAACCATGGCAGTGAATGTGGAATCATAGTGCTTTAACTGAGTAGTGTGAAAAGATAGCAGGAGAATAGCTAGTAATTTAAGTTTTAGTAGCTGATGTTTGGACCCAAGTGTTCATTTTGAAAGTAAGGAGTGGAGTTAATATTATGCTGCTACTTCTTCTGTGGCATATGGATAGAGCTGGGTTGAATGTCTTGCCTTCTTTTTGTTAGTTTCGGCCCATCTCTCTAGTCTGTTAAGATCGTTTTGAATTCTGCTCCTTTCTTCTGGAGTGTTGGCTATCTCTCCCAGTTTGGTGTCATCTGCAAACTTTCTATGTTAACTGACATGATTACATCCTATGCATCCTGAGATATGTAGTTTAGGAGGCACTAAAAGCTCTCTGACTGAGAATTCTAAATTCCCATTCCTTGAATTGCAAATTCCAGGATTTCATAGGGTGGAACCATGGCAGTGAATGTGGAATCATAGTGCTTTAACTGAGTAGTGTGAAAAGATAGCAGGAGAATAGCTAGTAATTTAAGTTTTAGTAGCTGATGTTTGGACCCAAGTGTTCATTTTGAAAGTAAGGAGTGGAGTTAATATTATGCTGCTACTTCTTCTGTGGCATATGGATAGAGCTGGGTTGAATGTCTTGCCTTCTTTTTGTTAGTTTCGGCCCATCTCTCTAGTCTGTTAAGATCGTTTTGAATTCTGCTCCTTTCTTCTGGAGTGTTGGCTATCTCTCCCAGTTTGGTGTCATCTGCAAACTTTCTATGTTAACTGACATGATTACATCCTATGCATCCTGAGATATGTAGTTTAGGAGGCACTAAAAGCTCTCTGACTGAGAATTCTAAATTCCCATTCCTTGAATTGCAAATTCCAGGATTTCATAGGGTGGAACCATGGCAGTGAATGTGGAATCATAGTGCTTTAACTGAGTAGTGTGAAAAGATAGCAGGAGAATAGCTAGTAATTTAAGTTTTAGTAGCTGATGTTTGGACCCAAGTGTTCATTTTGAAAGTAAGGAGTGGAGTTAATATTATGCTGCTACTTCTTCTGTGGCATATGGATAGAGCTGGGTTGAATGTCTTGCCTTTATTTTACAAGAGTCAAAAACTCACATGGTTGCATCTCACTGATTTTTTTTTAATTGCACATCACTATATGTAATATGAAGGGCCAACATAGTGTCATGATTTGCGGATTGAGCTATGACTCTGGAAACCACGGTTCAGATCCCTGTAGGGTCTTAGAAACCCATTGGGTGACCTTGGGTAAGTCACACTATCAGTTTCAGAGGGAGGCAAAAGTGAACGCCACTCTGAAAAATCTTTCCAAGAGAACCCCATGATAGGGTTGCCATAGGTAGGAAATGACTTGAAGACACACAAACAATGTGCAATATAAATTGGAAAATCTCTTAGTATTAAATACTTTTACAGGAAGCAAAATGAACTACTATCAAAAAACTTTTGAACAAACAGTTTTTGATTGTACTTTTGTAAACCAAACTGAAATGAATAGAAACGTTATTCATCTATGGGATCTCTTGATTATTGTTTGATAATTCTGTTTATGATTATTGTTTTTTTTAAATAATGTGATACATGAATGTTACCTACAAAAGAAACCAATTAGCCCCTGAAGAGATGGAGCATTCTTTGTTCATGATGAGAGCATTGTTCCCAGCTACACAATTCAAGTCAGAATAGGCTTTTCAAGAAGTCTATTGTGTTATCATGTTTTAAGAGAAATGTTCAGTTTTTTTTAAAAAAAAAATGCTAAGATCAGCCAAGTTCAAACACCTCTAGATCTCTGTGTTTTTCATACCATTAACCTTACAGTTTGCCAAATGCTTTCCAAAACAGGCTTACAAGAAAGTTAGCTCCACAGAGTACTTGCATATACAACTGGATTTCTCCAGAAAAGGCATAGTTGGATCCTTGCAATTTTTGTCAATAAATCTTGGATGTTGAAATCTTCTGAACAGGGGCACAGGCACCAAAACAAACACCACTGGGGGTTGATAACCCTTCCCTATGAGATGGAAAGCTATCTCTCTCTCTCTCTCTCTCTCTCTCTCTATATATATATATATATATATATATGCGCACACACACACACACACATACCATAAAGATAGCTAGAGCTGGAGTGACACTTCAAAAATGTACCTCTTCTGACTTACAAACAAATTCAACTTAAGAGCAAACCTACAGAACCTATCTTGTTCATGACTTGGGAACTGCCTTGTTGGAAATAAAATTCCAGAAAAAATGTTTTGGTTCCCATGTTCTTTTTCAAATACAGCTTGAGTGCCCATGCTTTCATTTGCATTGCATGGTTCATATATAGTGGTAGATTTTTCCTCTTCCAGTTACTTTGTTACATATTTTATTTATGGGTTTTGGTTTAAGGTAAAAAAACCTATTTTCTAGCTATTGACTTATATATGGCTTGTGTAATTATGTCATTCTGTCCTATTACTCCCATAGTACCAATTGCTATGATAAATAAAAACAAGCTTTGTGAAACCAATTAAATGTAAACTGATAATCTGGAGTAATTCTCCAATATTTAGGTTGAACCTTCTTTTGCTACTAGTAATTCCTCCAACTTGTAACTCTTCACTTCAGTTCTTGGAAGTGATAATAAGATTATATATTTTATGATTTCCTTGATTCAATATAATTCAAATTTTAGTCTGCATTTCTGTATAATATGGTTCTTCATTTCTGTCCTGCCCCAAGAATCCATTGGGGAGGGAAAGCTTTCTTAAAAGTAACTTTTAATGCTACGCCTTTAATGCTAGAGCGATTCATAATCTGATACTGTTTAAACAGTGTAATTAACTGGGAATAACATTCAGAAAATAATTCCCCCTGCTTAGTCATACTTCTTCCATTTATTATTAATTAATTATTAATTGTTCTCAAGTGGGACTTAATTGAGAAGCCTGCTGAAAGATACTATTGACACAGATGACAGTAAGCAAGCAGGTCTGCAAGCTGCTCATATCATGTTGACTTTCAATCTACTTGCTAATGAGGATCCAAATATTTGGGTATTATAATAATAATTACACACATGAGTCTCTACAGGCAATTTCTCGAGTTACAAACATCCGAATTGCAAGAGACTCATAGTTAAGAAAAGGGGCTGAGACAACAGGAAATGAGATAAATCTATCCCTTGGAAGGGAAATCCACTCCTGAAAGTGTTGACATGGGGAAAAGATATCTTCACTGAAGCTTTCCCACCAATCCTTGTTTCCACAATAAACCAAATTTTCCAAAATCCAATTATCACAGGGACAGAAAATGAGGGAAAATCTTCTGAACAGGGGCACAGGCACCAAAACAAACACCACTGGGGGTTGCTAACCCTTCCCTATGAGATGCAAATCTCTCTCTCTCTCTCTCTCTCTCTCTCTCTCTCTCTCTCTCTCTCTCTCTATATATATATATATATATATATATATATATATATCTGGAGTGACACTTCAAAAATGTACCTGTTCTGACTTACAAACAAATTCAACTTAAGAGCAAACCTACAGAACCTATCTTGTTCGTGACTTGGGAACTGCCTGTATTTACAGAATGTATTCAGATTGTGTAAACTTCCACATGCTTCCTGTTCCACTTAAACATAATTTGTCTTTTTGAAATCTGGCTCATAATTTATTTACAGATCTATGCGTTTCTGAAATAAAGATTCTTAAGTTCTCGATAGAATTTCCCATTCTTGTAACAAATCAAGAGATTCTGTGTGAGCATCACTATAGTCATGTGACATTGTTTGTAGCACTGACATTGTTATGTGGCAGTGAAAAGAATCCAGAATAAAATTGTTTAATTGCAGGCAGTGGATTTTAAGGAAGGACTCAATCTGTAGGGACAATTCAGGTTATACCAATACTGCTTCAGAATAGAATAGTGTTCTGGAAGGTCACTAAAGGAAAGGTCCTTGAGAGAAATGGTTTTTAGAGTACTGATGGGTGAATTTATATCCTGTCCTGCAAGCAGTTTTAAAGTTGATCTTTGGAACAACTTTTGGAGACATTTCTTAATCACTTCTTATTTTTCTCTAGTAGGGCATACACATGGAAACACGAATCTTTACATCAAATGAGGAATTTATTTATTATAGTTCAGATGACAAACTGCTTCAAACATTTGAGAAAAATTATTTGAAACAGCAATGAACAACATTGTAATAGTTTGGTTTATGAACTATACTACTTTAAGTTTGCTTTAAATATAATTGTTATCTAATAGAACAACTTTAAAATTTGTGATGCGGTAGTATTGTGGCCATATTTGATTTGAAAATTGGCTGCTGAAACCTTCAGGATTTTGTTTGGAAAATTCTAGGTACTGAATATTCTTTTTAGAATTCCCACCTGACTGTACATCTTTGAACTATTTTGATATAGTACAGGTGCGATATCTTGCTACTTTTGAGAATATGCATACCTGGTAGATGATTTGCATTTGGTCTGTGCAAAGTATGAAGCTAAAGTTTTGAATATATATCCTTATTCCCTGGCATTTTGTATCATAGCAAGATGCAAGCAGTCAAAGCAGGAGGTGAAAACAGCAAATCCCAATTTACGTCTTAATATAGCAGAAGACTCCAAACTTATGACCTTTTTGCATTACACTTGATGCGCCTTTCTTTTTCTTATTTTCTTTTTTAAAAATCAGTTTCAGTTTCCTTTGAGTTTGACTTTTAGTACTGAGGATTTCTCCCTCGGCTTGGTGTTTATGTATTTAACTGACTTTTCCTAGGTGGATACACAGAACACTCACAGCATGGGTTCTTGTTGGACTAGGACTTTGTGTACAACTTAGATCAAGTAGAAAACTTGACGGGCTTAGATTTTTATTTTTATTTAAAAAAAAATCTCTTGCTTTTTTGTGCTTTTTGTTTGAAGCCTTTAACCTTTACTTTCTGTTGGGCTACCAATGTTTTCCTGCATTTTGCACAAAAGAACAAAGTTAAATGTTAAAAAATTATTTGTATAGACACACATACCTTTTATAAGCCAATATCAAATACATTTGTATATCTTGGTGGATAATCGTTCAAGTGCAGTACTTGTATTACTTTTACACTCAGATACTGAAGGAACCTAACTTATACATGTATACATTGCTTAGACTTTTCAAAGATTATTTTGAAATTCCATCGCAATTTCTTAGCCAGAGAAGACAAAAATTGAAAATAGTGTAGCATTAATGGAAAACACCAGCCTCTGGCTTCTTCCTACTTTTTCTGGATTACTTCTGTCCCTCACATATTGATATTTAATAATATAGCAGTAGTTACACAGACTATGAGCCAAACGTGTACAATCCTTCACTTGCTTACAGGGGAGTAGAAGCAATTGAGTTTAGCAGGGCTTACCGTATATATTTGAGTATAAGCCGAGGCACCTAATTTTACCACAAAAAAACTGGGAAAACATTGACTCCAGTATAAGCCAAGAGTGGTACATTTCAGAAATAAAAACAGATACCAATAAAATTACATTAATTGAGGGATTAGTAGGTTAAATGTTTTTGAATATTTACATAAAGCTCTAATTTAAGATAAGACTGTCCAACTCTGATTAAATCATTATTCTCATCTTTTTCAATGTAAATGTGCTTATGTATCCTTTTAATAATAATACATGTAATAATAATAATAATAATAATAATAATAATAATAATAATAATAATAATATAATAATAAATACAGGAAAATAATACATGTAGTATTAAATAGAGTAAGATAATAAATATAATAATAATAAGATCAGAGTGAAATAATAAATATATTAATAATAATAATAAAAATAGAGTAAAATAAATGTAATAGTAGCAACAATAATAGAAAAATAAATAAATGTAATACCAATAATAATAGAGAAAAATAATAAATGTACCATATATTCTCGAGTATAAGCTGACCCAAATATAAGTCAACCAGGACCCTCACCCGAGTATAAGCCGAGGGGGGCTTTTTCAGTCTTAAAAAAAGGGCTGGAAAACTAGGCTTATACTCGAGTATATACAGTGTTTATTAGTAGAATATTTATTTAGATTGCACTGTATGTAACCAGACTTTTCTAAAAATTATCAAGAGGGATTGGATACATGAAACCTTTAAAGGGCTAGAGCATTTACACATATTTCTCCCCTCCAAATACTCCCATTCAAAAAAGAGACCTCTTAAACTAACTTCCAAAACCAGATAGTTGGAAGCTTCTTTAGAGATAATCAAGAAATATTAGAGGCATTCAGGATTAAAGAAAGGTCATATAGACCAGTTTCTGGCAATATCCATCAATGGAATGCTACTAGTAAGCAATTGAGGTCTCCTGCTATTTGCTTTTCTCTTTATAAGTGCTATTCAAGATTATGCAATATCTGAATGTGGAGGTTCTACGTCTAAATGCTCTTTGAAGGATATATTTTTTCTAAACCCACTTTAAAAAGCAAATTTCAAGTCTATGGTCATTAGCATATGCTGTGGATAACACACTATACATTCCATCTATTCCATCTACGAAAGAGTATCTCTGAAGTTTAATGTGTATTGCATCTTTTTCTGGAGTATGCATATGATGTAGCATTTATGATATTTCCCAGTGCATTAATATCAACCTGCCCGATCCCTCCCCAAGATCGTCAGGGGAGGCCCTACTCTCGCTTCCGCCCCAAGTGCAACTAGTGTGTTTAGATTGTTGTTTGTACAATATTAATATTTTGGAAGCTGCTTTGGGTTGCTTTGTGGGAGAAAAGCGAGATATAAATAAAGATTTACTATCATTATTTTATAATATTATGGCCTCAACTACCTTTCCTTTCAGTCTTTTCCCCCCATAATAAAATTAAGACTTTTAAAATGTTAAATATTTCACTTTTTACAGTCTTTTAACTTGTGCATATTATGGGGACACTCAGTGAGGAAGCAAGCTTTCCCTCCAACATGCAAAACCAAGAATTGCAATAAATTCTGGATCCTTAATGAATATATCTAAGTGAATTAGGAAATATTCCTTTTACACTTGTTACTTCTTTTTTTGTATCATACAGATATCCAGGGTTTTAAAAAACTGCTTTTACCTATGACATATGTATATATGTGTAGGAAATATAAGTAAGTATCCAGAATCGTTGACCCTCGAGATCTAATGTTGACCTCAGTCAGTATTAACTTTTCAGATCAATAAATGCTGTTATTGATCTAAAAGAAAAGTCAATACCTACATGTTAATTTGCCAGGTATGACTGCTAGGAAATGCAAGACATTTTGTTCTTCATTATCACTCTATTTATTCCCATTTTAGCATTATCTGTACTACCACATAGAGAGCATAATGTCAAAACATTTCAATCCCAAGAAGAGGAAGGAGTGCCTATTGCACATTATGAAATAATAGATGAAAAGTATGTGATGCATCCCTTTTCATCAAAATAACTCTAGTAGTGTAGAATTTGTAGTATTATTCATTTAAAGTAAGGTTCTGTTTATTTTTCTCTAATGTCATCTGTTAAACAAAATATATTTCAGGTGCAACATTTCTTCATAAAAATATAATGGATAAATGACTCAATCTGGAATAGTGTGGAAATGATTCTTGAAATCATTAGCATACATAGATTCTATCTGTTTACACAATAATGGCATGTGTGAAAGTTAAGATGCTACTATAAAGAAGTTTGAAAGGAACAATGTGATTCAAATTGTATTTAATTGCAGCATTTCTGTGTTATGTCTGGTTTTGTTACATAGAAATGTAAGTGTTAAATTGTGGATATCTTGATGCATGTAAAATGCCTTCTGCAGTATTCAAATGTCTGAACAATATTACTTCATATTTATCACTTTGATATTCCAATTTTAAAATCCCATAAATGATTTATAGGCTGATCCTAAGGTTTCTACATGGAAGCATATCCTGTTGATTTCAATGAATCATATTTGTAAGTGCATTAGTTTTTACATAAGTGTTGTCTTAATCTTGTTTTCACTTTGCAAGAATCTAATTTAGTACCCAAGGTAAACAGAAATGAGGACCTTATCACAAACCCTGTGGAAAATGTCTTTTAAGTAGGCACCCAAAGGTTTAAGATGGCTCAATGAGGACTAGATACATACTAGATACATATTCATCCCATCACTTTTCTCCTTCCTGTATCTAATAAAATAATGCGCCTTTGACTTAATCACATGACAGAGGGATGACTCCTCGCAATCCATCCAGTGTTTTCCCTCCGTTGTCCCAGTGGAGAAATGTTAAAATACTGTTTTGTTCCTATGGAGTTGCACAATTAAAAAATTAAATAGAAAAGAATTAAGGGAAAGCAAAAAAAAATGTATTAAAAAACTCATGGTCTTTCTCTGACAGCCACTAGAAGTGTACTGCTCGCTGTTTCGGCAATGAAGAATCGAGTTGGATGAAAAGACCCCCCCCCCCCAAAAAATATCCCAAAAGATACATCACTGGCACTAACTGAATTGCAAACTTTATATAGGTATACAACCACACACAAAAAGAACATGCCTCTGACTTGTATGAAGTTGATTCCCACCCATTTTACAGAATATACTAGTGGCAGTTTTTTTTCCCTACGAGTGCCTACAGGTTTCCAACAAAACAAACAGTATCATGTGATAATACCTATAGGCATGAGTTGGCAAAAGGCATCAGAGATGGTATAATCGTGTGTGATAAGGTCCTGAATCTGTTCTATAAGGCACTGCTTTGCAATGGAACTTGGAAGACAGAGGACCTTTCTTTCAGTCATTGTATATAAGTGCAAACATTTCGTAAATAAAGTTTGCATTTACTTTTATAAAATGACAGCAACATACTATGTAGGGTTTTTTTAAATCCAAATCCAAGATGGAGGGGGGGTGACGTGGTTTGGCATATCTTTTTCTTTCCTTTCCCTTAGTCTATGTTAATATGAAGAACTTGGGGCCAAATGAGAAACAGGAGCAAGTTGAAGCCCCCCGTGTATTAGTTACAAGTTATCACAGAGGTGAAAAAATGTAATCTGTAAAGACAGCAGAACCTTAGTTCTAGATTAAATGATACTGTTTCTATGATATCCACCATTTTCCAGATTTCATTGAACTAATTTGGAAGAGGATTGTTATAAAGTTGTAAACTACTTTCCAGGAGATATTGGGATGTGATGGCAGCTTCCCTAGGGATTCTTGTTCACATAGTTGAACATTTTGATGGGATAAAGGGAGAGAAGAAAAAGAAAAGCAAGTGGTAATAGTTTGGGAGCAAAGAGTGGGACAGTGTCAAAATACATACTGGAGAGTTGCTTACTGCAAGCACAACTATTTTAAATTCCTAAGTTCTGAATTCATTTAACAGGCAGACAGTTTTGTAGTTCCTTCATAAAATGTGAGGTTTCTGGATGTTTGTATGCTGTTTCTCATCCCAACTTGCCTTCTTTGTCCTCATTCCTACTGTGGACACAATACTTACATTGGGAAAATTACCCTAGTTATTTGTCAGTGATTTGGAAATATAGTATAGTAGTGCTGGGTGTTGATGAATGTAAAATTATTTTTGAAGGTTGCCTGGAGAAAATACTGTGAATGATTGTCCGTTTGCACTACAGGGGCATTGTAATGACAGTAAATACAAGAACACCTGCTTATCCAGATTTTCACATCTTTATTTTCACAATAACAAGATCTGCCTTGAACACAGCTCCCGTCCTTTTGAAGATCAGGTAGTCCAAGTAAAAAAGGAAAATGTGCCTCAGTATAATTCAATTTTATGAAAAATCATTTTTACTGTATTTTATTATGTTCAATGTTTTATTTTTGTTGGTAGAAACGTAATTTGGAAGTTAAGGTTACTTTCCAAATTTACATCACTGAATATCCGTGTTGAGATTGTTTGGGATTGCTTCTGTCAGGATTAAGGTATTTTGCTTTTCTTATTATTTGGTATTTCTGATTTTTTAAAAAGTTGTCATGTTAGTTCTAGCTGTCATGAGGATTCCTATATCACCAAGGACCAGTACTGCTCCCCCAGAGGCCCTGGGTACATCAGGTCTTCCCATGCATTAGGATGAACATACCAACGAGATATGGCAAACCTGTCAATTTTAAGCAGAACAACAATGATAAAACTTCTTCTGTAGTTTTAAAAGTTGGGTGGAAGTGGTGGGAGGGCAATCAAGTCCACACATTTTTAGCTGGGAAATCAACACAGGAATGCTTAGATGCTGGGTAAAGGGCATCCTGACTATGCTGCATGCCTTAATGTAACCCCTTTAAGCCAATGGCATCTTGCCATGGCATCTGTGAACAACTCTTACACTTTGACTACTGGGTGCAATCACAACATATTTTTTTAACTGGGGTGGATTTATGTTTCCTAGTCTTCATTCCTAAAACACTTGGCTCAGGTTTTGCTACCACTAGGCAGTGGTGAGGATCGTGAGGAACTCCAGATTCTGTTGGACCGCAACTGTCAGCATTCCTCATCATTAGTTATGTTGGCTAGGGCAGCTGGAACATCTGAAGAGCTACATGATTTCCACCCCATCCACTAGAGGATTAGGTTCTTGCTCAAATCTAAATTCCTCTCTTTTTCTTTTCTTGCTGATGCTTTGTTCTCATGGCTGTGGTAAAGTCAATTTAACTTCATTTCCATGTGCAGTTTGCATTAAGCACATAAGTAAAAACTCTTTGCTTTATTTATCATTAATTTATATATCATGGTTCCCCCAATATGAGGCCCAAGATGGCTCACAATATAAGTTAAAACAAAATATAGTGAAAACAAAGGAGAATGCAAATTGTTTTTTAAATAAATATATAAAATATTTATTTAATACATTTTAATAGTTAAAACAAAATAATAATGATGAAAATACAGTGCACCAACTGCTAATAGTCAGAGGCTCGAGAAAACAAAAAAGGTAGATAAGAGAGATGTGTATTAGAATGGAAAAGATTGAACCTAAGAAGGTTGAACCTGGTGGTCTGCTTTGTTATTGTTTATGGAGGTGGGGAGGAGAACTGGATGTTCAGGCCATATCATTTCCCCACCCTCATTTTGTAACATTACAGAAAAGGCCAAACAACTACCCTGTTTCGCCTAAAATAAGACATCCCCAAAAAATAAGACCTAGTTGAGGTTTTGCTGAATTGCTAAATATAAAGCCTCCCCCGAAAGTAAGACCTAGTAAAGGTTTTGTTTGGAAGCATGCCCGGTGCCCACCAAACAAAACACCATAGCATGCAGGATTGGTAAATGTACATACCAGTTGTATATAGAAATAATGGTAGTAACATGAAATTATTGACAGAAGTCACAGTTTGTCTGGCTTGGTTATGTTGGTTTGTGATGACAACTACTGTACAGTATAGAATAAATGTTCATATTTTTTTTTTGTTCAACAATAAATGTGAATTCTTCTTTATGGAAAAATAAGACATCCCCTGAAAATAAGACCTGGCGCATCTTTGGGAGTAAAAAATAATATAAGACACTGTCTTATTTTCGGGGAAACATGGTATCCATGAGGCACATTCCTCCTCCCTGCCATAAACAGGGCTTGAATGCCATGCATCACTTGCAGACTCATTCTGTACTCACTTAAAAAAAACTTTTCCTTGCAAGAAAACCACTTTAGAGGATATGATGGAAAGCATGGTGAGTTATGGTGAGGCCCCTTGAATTGTTGCCCATCTCTGATCTATACTGACTAGTACCAGCTCTCCATGTTTTAGCACTATCATCAACAATCTCAGGTTTGCTTTCCCAGTTCCATCTTGAAAACAGGATATTCATAGAAAATATATGCTGCTACTGAGCAGAGCAGAACCATTTTATGTCAGTCTAATTTTCTGAATAACTGTCATTTCAGTCAGATTTTTTTCTCTTCAAAGAAATTGTTTTTAAAAATGATGAGAAAATAGGTGTGTTCATCATTTGGATAATCAACATCTTTGAGGGTAAGAGAAAATCAGGACACTGGTGAAATATTAGATGATTAAAGAGCTGCTGATGAGGGGATTAATAACATATGGCTGGAAGAAGTGGAAGATAAACTGTTCTTATTTATTTAAGAATTCTCTCAAAGTAAAAGAAACTGGAAATATTGGAGAAATTGTTGCCTTGGGAACTTGGGAAGCAAGTTAATGTTTTAGAAGAGGGCAGACGTCTTCAGCACCTACAAAAACTCTATAAAATGTGATCACCAACATCAACACAAATTAAGTAAGAAAAGGGTTGTTGTATGTCTTTCGGGCTGTGTGGCCATGTTCCAGAAGCATTCTCTCCTGACGTTTCGCCCACATCTATGGCAGGCATCCTCAGAGGTTGTGAGGTATGGAGAAAACTAAGCAAAGAGGTTAATATATATCTGTGGAAAGTAAGTAAGAAAACTTCTGAAATGTACAGCAGTGTTGGGCTGAACTATTGTAAAAAAAAAAAAACTTTCTGGAAAGTCTCAGAACTCATCTACAACCACACTGTATCCTTTCTTCTACATGCAGTCTTGGGGTTATGAACAAGATTAGTTCTTTTACAGCAGCGAGAATGACATACGCTAAAAGTTGGAGGGAAAAAAATGGACCGGATATAAAATTATGGCTCAATAAAATCTTAGAAATTATGAACTTGGATAAATTAACTTATCTGTTGTCAAACACTCAAGGAAAACCAAGAAAACATAACAGACTGAGAGCTAATCAAGGCTTATTTTAAAAGAGAAAATTATAAAATTATGATTTAAAAATGTCTTAGATAGGAAGGATAGAAAAAACATTCTTAAAAGTAAATAGAAAAAAGTATATCAAATGTACTAAGAGAGCACTGTATAAAACACTACGCAATAGAAGGAAATCATTTTTAAATTATCTGTTCTATGTATAGGTCATAGTCTTTTATGTCCATTTATCGATTTTTCTTTATTCGATTTTGGTTACCACTATTTTAGCTTTATTGCTTTTTTGTGTGCTTTTGTGTGTGTGTGTGCATGCGGGTTTTTTTTTTGGTTTTTTTTTTCTTTCTCTCTACTCCCCATTCATCCTCCCACACTTATCACCCCTCTGTATATACTGGTCTATTTGTTTTGTCACTATTGATTTAATAAATTTTAAATAATTTTTTTTAAAAAAAGATTGGTTCTTTAGGTTTGTACTTACGTTCAATTTGTGTGTAAATAGGAACGGGTACATTTTTAAGTATAACTCCAGCCAAACTTTTTTTTTTAGTTTTAGATAGCATAGGGAGGGGTTGACACCCCTGTAATGTTCGTTTTGTTGTCTGTGCCCCTGTTCAGAAGATTTCAGCTCACTTTCTGTACCTACAACAATTGAATTTTGAAAAAATTGACCTTACCATGAAAACAAGGATTGGTGATAAAACTTCATTGGAGGTACATTTTCACCATGATAACTCTTATAGGAGTGAATTTCCCTTCCTAGGACCTCATCACATGAAAGAGGTCACGCTGGGTGATTTGCCACCATCCAAAGCGAATCAACGGGGCAGCTCAGAGATCCCGGCTCCCCGCCTCGTCGGCAGCTGATGCTTTCCCATCCCATGTGGGGAAGCATTGCTGCCGGGCTTGGCCCCATAGTTTTTTTACAGAACACAGAAAGCCTCCCGTGTTCCGAGGGAAGCCTTCAACGCCGTAATCACAATGTTTCCTCCATAAAGCCCTGCTGGAAGTCCTGTGTTGGCATCTGGCGGGCAGCGAGGAAGAAGTGTCCTGAAAGTATCCAAGGACATTTAATTTGTTTCATGTTATGAGGCCCTCCCTAGAGGTAGTTTTGCTCTCACTTCCTGTAGTCTCACTATCATTCTTAACTATGAGTCCTTTGTAAGTCAGATTTTTGTAAATTGGGGACTGCCTGTACATAGTGAAAACTCTTTATCAGGCAAAAATATTCAATAACAGGGCATTTGGCGCCCATTAACTTTTTTCTAGAGTGGACCCAAACCATTTAACACTTCATATCAAAAAGACGGTTTCCATTCAGTGATCCTGCCACGAATTTGAGATTTTCATTAGAGGTCATGCCCCACTACTATAAAAAGCTACACAGCAACACTTCAACCATGGAACATTCATCCAAGTGAAGTAAGAGCCCATTCCTTGTGAGCTTCCAGTGCACAGCCATGTTTTGTATGGCTTTTTGGTCCCTAAAACCAGCTTTAATTTTTGGACTCATTTAATTGTTTGTGTTCACAACCAATTTCCAAACATTATTGATTTAATGTGTTGTCGAAGGCTTTCATGGCCAGGATCACAGGGTTGTTGTATGTTTTCCGGGCTGTATGACCATGTTCCAGAAGTATTCTCCCCTGACGTTTCGCCCACATCTATGGCAGGCATCTTCAGAGGTTGTGAGGATGCCCGCCATAGATGTGGGCGAAACGTCAGGAGAGAATACTTCTGGAACATGGCCATACAGCCCGGAAAACATACAACAACCCCATTATTGATTTATTTCAAAATGATTTTTATCTTTGTATATTTTCTTCCTGGTGGCAATAAACAAATACTTTAATGAATAAACAACATCTTGGATTTGTTTTCATTTCTATCTTTTGTTGCCTTGTCCATGGTTGCAACTATCTTTTTAAGATTAGAAAGCAAGATGTTCTGAAAATATATTTTCTAGTTACAGTGCAGGTCCATTTGTTTCTTTGCTTCATGAATATTGATAATTCCCATATTCCATTATTTTTTAGCCTTTTTATCAATTCATAGGAGGACATAGACGGTATCTGCAAAGTTTGTGTTTTTCTTTTTCCATTTGGCACTTTGCTGCTATTCACATGATCAATTAGATTTGGAATATCAGCAGAATTTTCTCCTTGCTAAACCCAGCTTCTGTTAGCATATCTACTATATCTTCTTTCCAGAAAGAAGTTTTGTTATTTAATGCTTTTACACTTTCTACTGTTGCAATGTGGTTCTCAGTCCAAAAAAATATTTATAATACATAATTTGAGGAGATGTCTGTTAAAATGCATATTTTTTTTAAAAAAAGATTATAATACATATGTAATTGTGTATTTAAATGCACTTCGTCATGGAATTATTTTTAAAGTTTCACATTAGACTGCAGAATTGTGATGAGACTGATTTATATCAAATAAATATACTGCAGATATAGTAACAGATAGACCAAAAGTAGATATGTGCTTCCTTTAAAAAGCTAACTCCGTTGAGTTGGCTGTACAGAGCAACTACCACTAAGAAGTTAATTGCTTTTTTTGCATGCACTAGCAAGCATTCATGTAAATACATATGCATATGCATAAATATGCATTGGTATACCAAACCCCAAGTATTCTCAAAATAATGATTTCATAAGACTGGTTTACTACGGATAAGAATCAAAATGGCATCTAGTCAATTTTGTGCAACTATGTAATTATCATATTTTTTTTCTTTTTTTCTTTTTTAAATCCAAATATACAAAATCTGTTGGATCATGCCCATCTTTATTCTTACTGATATATTTCCCAAGGATTTCAGAAGGTTAACAGAACAAGATTATTGCAGCTTTCGTTCCAAATCTTAAAGTTAGAAAAGCCTGCAGAGGGCTGTCATTTAGACCTTGTCTTAAATTTCAAGAAACATTTTTATTCAGCCCGTGTTACTGTGATTTTCAGATAGTTTTATATAGGTTACATTGAGCAACTCAAAACATGCAGCAAGATTGCTTTGTCTCATGTACAATACAAAGACAGCAACTAATTTAGATATAAGTATTCCATTTTTCTTATCAGTTATGGTGCTATATTACAATACACTTTTAAATAATGTAGTTTAATTCATGCATTCTACAGTAAATTTACATAACTATGCCAAAGCTCTAATAGCCATTATTAAAAAAATACTAAATATTGAAATTACTTCTTATTCATTATCAACACGCTTCTGTCATTTTTTCAGTTTATGCAAAAACTAAAAGAAGTTTTTTTAATATTGCTGTTGGTTGTTTTATACATACTATGAAGCCATAGTTTCTGATAACTGTACTTAAGGACTCATAGAATAATTGACATTTCATATGTACAATAGGCAAACCATGATTTTGGCCTGCTCTCTGTGTTTGCTTCTTAACTGCTAAGCATCTAGATATAATTCAATGTTATTCCTATCTGGAAGACCTTTTTGTAGTATTATGAAGCAGTAGGGCAGACCCACTGAAATCAGTAGGAAATAAGCTAGTTGTGACTAAATGACCCATTTTTAATTGGTTCTGCTCAAGGTAGGAATAAAGTTAGACTCTTGGAACTAATTTACTTGGGCTCAATAGCCTATACCAGTGATGATGAATGTTTTAGAAATGGACCGGGGAGTGAGCAAGGGGGTCGAGTGGGCGAGCAGTGAGCAGCGAATGAGTGGGGGGGGGGGCGGTAAATGGGTAAGGTGGGTGGGCACGAGGGAGGGGGGATGGTTCACGTGACAGAAAAGAGGCATATGACCCTCCCTCCTCCCTCTTCCCCACACACCTACCACTGGCCTATACTGACCAAACAAGCATCCCTGGATGTGTACATGATGTCCAGGGTTTGGCCCTGTGATAAAGAAAGTTGTGTAATGCTCCAGAGCTTGGACAAAACTCCATTCCAGTGTGACCACATCTAGTGCAGACTGGTTTGTCAACATAGACCAGTGCCACCATCACTTTTTCCTATGCTCATCACAGATCAGACCAATGTCACTGCTTTGCTGCTGCTGGAAAACTGCAGGGCTCATAGAATCATAGAATCATAGAATAGTAGAGTTGGAAGAGATCTCATGGGCCATCCAGTCCAACCTCCTGCCAAGAAGCAGGAAATCGCATTCAAAGCACCCCCGACAGATGGCCATCCAGCCTCTGCTTAAAAGCCTCCAAAGAAGGAGCCTCCACCACAGTCTGGGAAAGAGAGTTCCACTGCCGAACAGTTCTCACAGTGAGGAAATTCTTCCTGATGTTCAGGTGGAATCTCCTTTCCTGTAGTTTGAAGCCATTGTTCCGTGTCCTAGTCTGCAGGGCAGCAGAAAACAAGCTTGCTCCCTCCTCCCTATGACTTCCCTTCACGTATTTGTACATAGCTATCATGTCTCCTCTCAGCCTTCTCTTCTGCAGGCTAAACATGCCTAGTTCTTTAAGCCGCTCCTCATAGGGCTTGTTCTCCCGACCCTTAATCATTTTAGTTGCCCGCCTCTGGACGCTTTCCAGCTTGTCAACATCTCCCTTCAATTGCGGTGCCCAGAATTGGACACAGTATTCCAGGTGTGGTCTCACCAAGGCAGAATAGAGGGGTAGCATGACTTCCCTGGATCTAGATGCTATACCCCTATTTATGCAGGCCAGAATCCCATTGGCTTTTTTAGCAGCCGCATCACATTGCTCCAGGAGAGCTCCTAGCTGGTGCTCTGTGCTGACATCAGCAGAGGTGCCTGCATGACCAAGGAGAAGAAGGTTAGTAAGACAACAAGGATGATAAGATGATGGTCCTGCAAGCCAAACCTGTTTGGGACCAGCTAGATCATTTAAACTCAGCCTTGCTGCCACTGTGGGTTGGGTATGGAGAGTATTGTTGCTCCAGACTTAGATTCAGGTTATTTGAAGAACTGTATCTCTCTCTACGAACCTACTAGAAATCTACAATCTTCTGTGGAGGACCTTCTTACTGTCCCACCACCCACTCAAGTGCATTTGGTGGGAACAAGGAAGAGGGCCTTTTCTGTGGCTTCTCCAGTCTTTGGAACTCCTTCCCAAGGATGGCCCCATCCCTGCATGCCTTTTGTAGGCAGATCATATCTCTGCTGTCAAGCATTTGGGGAACGAAGAGGGACTGTTTGGGACATTGTGGGTGGGGTTTCGTGGGGAAGAATGAACTTTATATATAATTTAAATAGTATTTAAATGGTTTTTTAATTTTATACCCATAGCACAAATATTTAATTGCTTTTTAATTTTTGTATTTCCTTTATTTTAATTTTTATTAGGTTGTGTCATGTTATTGTTAGCTGCCTTGAGTGCCTATGGGGAGAAAACAGGGGCTAGAAATGATGATGATGAAGAAGATGATCATAATAAGTTACTTACTGCTGTTTGCAAACCAGTTTCAGGCCCAATTAAAAATAGGGTGCAATTGAGTAGGAAACAGAAACAACCATGGTTTCATGTTATCTGAAATGTTTCTGAGCTGAGAGTTATATTTACTTATTATGTCAGGGGGTGGACATAATAATAATAATAATAATAATAATAATAATAATAATAATAATAATAATAATAATACAAAATAATACATAATAATGTGGCCCTTCAAGTTAAATTATTCATTGTTTTTGTGATTCTGAAATTAGGATTACTCATTACTCAAAGCCAAGTCTGACAACTTGGCCAATCTCTACTTTTCAGTATTATTTTGATTTATCCCAGGTTTCATGGTTATCTCATTAAAATTCTGTATGATGAACTTTTTTTAAAGAAATAGATACTTCTTTCTCTCTGGCTTCTGATGCTTGAGGGCTGAAAAAGTATATTCTTAGACTCAAGGTGGTGTTCTCCTTAATATTCCAGTAAGTGATTATTAAATTGTGTTCAGTGGGTTTGCCATCTAAGATTCGTTCCTTTAAATAGGAGGGGCTCTTGTGAAATCCCTCACAGATTGTCTATGGAATAAGATTTCTCATTAGTTGTGTAGAAAAATGGTCAGTGCACAGCCACTTCTTTGAAAATGATAGAATAAGAAGTTAAGAAGGGTCATTTTGTTTCTCAGGAATGTTTGACTTACACACACATTTTTATTGTAGACTAGCTTGGAGACCCGGCGATGCCCGGGTCATTTGAGAAAGGCATTGTTTGCCTGTGTTCCAAGTGTAGCCTATATCCAATGTCAGCTGGGTTCAGTGGGTGCGGGTGAGCTCCAACTCCCATATGCAAGTCCCATCGTCCAGTGTCCACCCCCCTCCAAACAGAGCCAGTATTTAGAGTAGGTCATGAGGGCTCCATGTACCATGTTTGGTCTTGATCAGTCATTTGTGCGGGTCGCGGTGCTCTCAGGAAGTGAGTGAAGGTATTGGAAGTCCCATCGTCCTCCAAACTGCACCTGGGTGTCGAGTGAGTCATGGGTGTTGTTTGTTTGAAGTTTGGTCTTGATGAGACATTGATGGGGTGACAGTGGTCTCGGGAAGTGAATGAATATACTACAAGTCCCATCATCCAAGGTCCAAGCTCTTTCAAATCTCACCAAGATGTAGAGTGGGCCATGGTGGCTCTATGTGCCAAGTTTGGTCTTGATCAGTCATTGGTGGGGGTCACAGTAGTCCCAGGAAGTAAGTGAAGATAGTGTAAGTCCCATCATCCACGGTCCCTCCTCCCCAAACTGCACCAGGATGTAAAGTGGGCTACCCTGCACCTGCGTGTCAAGTTTGATACAGTTTTGTCATTCATGGGCATCACAGTGGTTTGTGGGAGGTGAATTGGATGAATGTACTGCAAATCCCATAATCCTTGGTCCACCCTCCGTCAAACTGCTGCAGCATGTGAAGTGTGTCATTTGGGATATGTGTGCCTGGTTTGGTTCAGTTCTGTGATTTGTGGCAGTTGCTGTGGTCTTAAGAAGTGAGGGAAGGTACTGCAAATTCCATCATCCTTGGTCCATCCTGCCCCAATATACATCAGGACGTAAAGGGGTCCACAGGAGTTCTGTGTGCCAAGTTTGGTCCATTTCTATCATTGGTGGGCATTGCAGTAGTCTGTGGGAGTTAAAGTGTTTTAAAGTACTGCAAATCCCATCATCTGTGGTCCATCCTCCCCCAAATGGCAGCAGGTCATAAAGTGCATCGTGGGGATGAAGTGTGCCAAGTTTGGTGCAGATCCGTCATTCCTGTTGGTCTCAGTGGTCTGGGATAGTGGCGGCCAATCAAATTGCGAGCACATATTCCGCCAGGCCAATCAAAACGCTGAAACATACTCCGATTTCACTTTTATTATATATATAGATAAATAGCATTTTGCTGTGGTCTTTCCAAAACTTTCAGCAATGCCTCTAGCATAAAGTCAAGTGGACTCAGGCTTCCATCTTTTTAGATTGATCAAATTGAAAGAGACTATTAGGAATTGATTTAAACTAGTTTGGATAAGCAGAATCTTAGTTTCACCTCTTGAGGCTTTGGCTGCTAAAAGTTCACTCTGTCCTGAGCTTATAGCCGCTCCACAGGCTATCAACTTTATTAGTGTGGAGATAAGCTGATTATATCTTGTCAATCAAAGATGCCAATATCTCAATTGAGAGTCTCTCCCTCCCCTCCTTCCCTCCCTTTTGAGCACTGGAGCAAGCAACAAACAGTGATGTGGTTTGCATCCCCATGGTTGTTACCATGCAGGGTGCAAGGGTCCTGTGATGATGTGATGACTATATTAAAGAGTACATCAGTTTGTTTTAAAGTGTTTTGATTTTTTAAATGGTGGCATTAAGAGAGAACATTGTGGTTGCAGCTTTACTAGAAAGCAAAGAGTTCTAGAATGAAAAAAGGGCTTCTTTGAAGCCTACTGGGACTTTGAGTCTTG
Organism: Anolis carolinensis; assembly: GCF_035594765.1. Classification (NCBI taxonomy): domain Eukaryota; kingdom Metazoa; phylum Chordata; class Lepidosauria; order Squamata; family Anolidae; genus Anolis; species Anolis carolinensis. Next base: position 164,235,466 of record NC_085843.1, on the reverse strand, counting down.
CTGAGCTCATGGGCGCTTAAGTGCTGCCATAACTGGCAAGCTCTGATCCACCACCATCTTAGGTACTATTCTTTTTTCCAAATTATTCAATTATATCAGATAAAACCATGCGTGCATTTTAATCTTTAGAGATGCATGTGTCCTTTGGCCTCCCCCTCCTCTCTCTCAGTGATTGTAGAAAGTTTCACTGAGTGTTTGTAATTTGTAACCTGGGAAGATTATTTTTAAAAGGAAAGTCATCTCCAATTTGCCAACTTTAGCTTAACATCATGCCTATAACGTAAATAGTATCTTACATGCGTTTGCATCTTTTGTTTGTAGGGAATATTAGAGGAATAGAACATGAGCTTTCAAATGTCATTCTGCACTATTTCAGCTCTAGTCTTCATCATCTAGTTAGTATAAGATGTGTTGAGAGAAGGGGGGAAAGCTCTGGGCTTTTGTTCTTCACATCTATAGTTTGCTCTCACCATGGCTCCCTCATACATCAAATGCAAACAACAGAAGCCCATCCCTTTCTTGTGTCTTCTTATACTCACCACCCAATGAAGACTGGAGCTAAAGTGTGACTGAACTACATTGCCACAGTGGATTATCCAGCTATTCCTATCCCACTGTCAATTTTTTCCAGTAACCAATCAAGAGCTCCTTCTTTCAGAAATGGTCAGTGGAGACAGAATTTTTTATTTTTGCTTGATAAATGCAGTGTAGTTCAACAGAAGCACTTCCATCTGCGTTTTACAATATGGTCTACATCCTCTTCGTACTTTCTCAGCAGTTTAGAGATCTCCTTTTATGTGTGCTGGACCTCCCTGTATAAGACGTCTTACTCCTTGTGCTAAGTTCTTATGAAGTCTATGTCCTTTCCATTGGTTGTGATTCAGACTCTTATATGCTTACATGGAGCATTTTGTTCACATTTTATCATGCGTCACCCCTTCTAAACAGGAAGACCTTAGACAGGAATATGAATCACTACTATTGATTTGCTGTGATGGGAACAAATTCTTTTACTTTATGTTTTTGATGTATATGGTGTTTTAATTGGAATTATCTGCAATAAGCTTGTATAGGATTGTAGCTATAACAGTTCACTTTTTGGGGGCAGGGATAAGAGTAACAAATTTCAATTACATATTGTACTTTGCCTAGTTGAGAAAGATCATAATTCTCTTCTCACCGCATATGATACACATTTTTTCTGCATACTAGTGAAGCTTCTGGTGTTTCGTCTGTTATCTGCTCTTGAATAATTAGTAGTGAATGTGTGGTGTGGAAGAGGTAGTAGTAGGTTCCTGACAGCTTTAAGCTTTTTGGATTCTATTAAGTGTATTCACATCCTTGCATTTTCCATCCTTATTCCTTTGTTAGCTGTGTGCAATCTTGCACTTGGAATAAATCAAGAACAATTGACAGCTCATCAAATGATAATGTGTTTCCTCGAGGTATTTCACATATTGAAACCACTAGGTTACTTTTAAAAGCTCCCAAAGCCAAAACCTAACAGAAAACTTTCCGTGAGACTAGGTTTTCCTTTTACTGATAACCTTTGCTTTCACTGATCATTTCCCCCTTCCCTGGTTTGTTTCTAAGTAGTTTTGTAATCTCTTTGCCTTTTCACTGTATAGCAAACTACTTGACTGCATGAGGTGACACCACTGTATACATATGAAGGAGTTTATCAAGGACAATTGATGGTAACAATCAGTTGTAATCGAGTATTTTAAAATAGGCCAGCATGAACAAGAGCAGGCATATTTCTGTCCTGCTAAAATGCAGTTCAAACTAGAAGTTATTTAAAATACCTGTCTTTTAAAATATCATTAAATAATTTGGCTAATCCATGTGTTTGCTTTGACACTTGGAGTTTGCTTGTGTAACACATCTGTCACACTCCAGTTTCTTTTCATGTGAAATATACAGAATTTTGAGTTTAAAATGAATTGACCATGGCATTTTAGATACTGATAAAGTTTCTGTGACGGAGTAAGTATGTTTTTTAGAATGCAAACTTGTGAGATGCTAATGAGGGAAAGCTGATCTATGAAAACTGCATATGTGCAGTCAGCATATGTAGGGTCTGTCACTCAAGATAATAGGAGTAAAAACATTAAGACAATTTTTTACACAAATTGAATGCAATGCCTATTACTTAGGAGGCTGCTCTGCAGAGAGGCCTTTTTCTGTGTATAAAATCAATAGGATTGCCTAAGTTATACCCCTTAGCTTCGGAAATCACTATTATCAAAAGCAGATAAATTGAGCAGACTATAGTTTTCGGTTTTCTGTTCAATATCTTGATATCTTTGTGAATGCTTGATGCCACAATCCTTTTCAAGTCTACTTTCATATAATTCCAAGGGATGTAGTGGCAATTATTTTGAGGAAAGCAGGTTGAGCAAATAATCAGTTAACATTAACTAAGGGGTTGTAGATGTGTAGCTCAGTATCCACATGTGCATATATAGATTTGAATATGATAAAAATGATGATTACATTTCTGGAAGGGCACAAATTTGTTCCCAACACTTGTTCCTCTTCTGGGTGTTCTTGTGCACTGATTTCAAAGTCTTCTAAGTGTCAACACTTTGTAGACACAATGAGTAGTGTCTATGAATACAGTGTCTATTAGTATACAAAGATACACCATATATGACACTTGAGGCCAAGTTAACAGTAGCCTCAGTGAACTATGAAAACACAGAAGCAAAGATATTTTAGGTTTTTTTTTTTTTAAAAAAAATCAATATTTGTTTTATGTTCTTCCTTGGAGCAATAGCAGATCTTCAAGCATTAGATGTCCACAAGCATCTATTTTTCCCTGTTTACTCTGCAGTTTTTCAGTTCTCCAAGCAAAAGAGAAACAGAAGTGCACAATGGAAAACAAGCTAGTACAGCCCAAGCTTTTCTTTTGTTGTAAAGCTTTTCTTCTCATGATAGTTTTTTTTAAAAGAAAGTTAGTATTTATTCTCAAATTTCTGCAATCATTTTGCACAGTGGTAGAAGAGCACTTATATGATTGTAACCACATTACAGTACCATTTTTGATACATAAGTTTTTATTGTACAAATCACATGTTTTCAGCGGAATTCTTGTTTGCTCATCAATATTAACAGAGACACAATGACTTTGAGAGGAATAATGGAGGGTAGAAGGACCCCCCTCCCACACACATACATATAAATAAAGAGAATTTGCATCCGTTTTGAGTTCTTCCCTGAGGCTGAAATGTTTATCACGCCACCCTCATTCGACAGAAGTGAATTTTATAATAAAATTTCTCCTAATCGGGCTCTGTCAGTGAGTTGTCTTATCATTGGGAGGAAAATGACACCGATCCTATCGAAAAACAGAGACGATGTCACCGTGTCTCCAATCACAGCTTCTCAGCTTCCATATCTACCTTCTCCACAAACACCGAGCACTGCTTTCTCTAAGAACATCAAAACCCAGCAAAGTCATTAAAATTGCACCCGCGTAGAGTTGCAGGGATCAGCCACACTGGTGTAAAATGGGATGTGGGAAAAGAGACTCTCTAAATGTGCTAATTCCATTGTCACATGTTTACGGCTTAATTTTAATCAGTTAAAAAAGCCACAGATTGCAATAAATTGGCATTATCTTCTGTGACACCAGAGGACACAGTTGGTTCAAGGATTTAGAGGGTCTCTGGCAACAGTATATAGTGCTGCAGACAAAGTATTTTTACGCTTGAACTACGGTAGCTAAGGTGCAATCCCCAGTTAAGACTGCAAACAAAGACTATAACCCGCACAGTGCTAAGTTCAACATGCAGACCACCTTCAGTTTTGAATGCTAAACCAAATACTGCTGGAGAACTTTCTAAATGAACTGAGTGTTTCGTTGCTGAAATGTTTTTGGGGGGAAAGGAATTAAATACAGTTCTGCTATGTGAACTTTCAGACAGAAGGCTGAAATCGCTTTAAAGACCTCTTCCTGAGTTTTGCTGTTTTAATACCAAAATGTTTAAATCAGTTGAATTGTTTCATGGGATGTCTGCAGCTTTGCCGAGTGTCTTGCATTTATGCCTATGTACATAAACTAGCTATCACTAAATTTGTAGTGATGCTTTCTGGAATGGAGGAAGGTTTTGACACTTTATATTTTCTGCTTAGAAGTAATCCTCTCAGGTCATGACACATGACATCCATTTGTAATTTTTGTCTAGGAGTTTTCATTTTCCTTTTCCTAACTTTGTTTAATTTGTTCCTATTACTTGCAAGTGTCTGACTGAAATCTTGGTTTTAACTAAAGAGGAATTTGCTTTGGCCAAGTAACATATATGTGTGTACTATAATATAAAGCCCACAAGAGCACATTCTCTTTGAGTTAACGATTTAATTTCACATTGGAGATGTATGGCCACTGTAACAGTAGAAACAGAAAGTAAATGTACTGAAGAAGGACTTGGGGACATAATATAACTGAACGCAGAGCATTATTAAAATTTAGTTAGCAGGAGAAAAATTGTCCACTCCAATTATCATTAGATAAATTGCAAATTGGCATAAATTGCAAATTGTCATTTTTACAAAACTATAAATGCATTTAGTGCAGGATGTAATATATCAGTATTACAATTTACCAACATGGTATTTTGGCATCACAATATTGGCATCAAAAATATTTCAAGATTATTTGAGTCATCATTGTTATGTCATTTAAGTTGTTTTAGAAGTGATTAAAAGAAATTGAAAATATGAGCCCAACTACATAGCTGATACTGTAAACAGATCTGCATAAGAAAATACGAAAACATTCTGGAAGAATCCCTATGAGATACATTTGTTTGCTTATGTTTTAATTTGATATAGATATGAAGGGCCTTTGTAGCATGAGAAGTCAGAATGCAGAACTACTTGACATTATTTAAAAATGTAACATTTGGTGAATGATTTGTTTTTAACTTGGTAAGCTTGAAATAGAGATACATTATATATATATATATACCTCATACAGTGTTACTGATAGAAATTAATACTATCTTTTTACACAGAATACAAAACACACCACTTTTTACTTGTTTGGATCAATCTACTTTAAGTCTCTTTTTATTGTCTGTGATAACATTATGCTGTTTTATCTCATATGTTTGCTCAGCTTTAGGAAATTTGTGGGGTCACTTTTCTGGAATAATAGAAAAAAGGAATTTAGAGCAAATTTTTAATATTGTTCTTTTCTGTGTCTGGATTAAGAAGTTGCTCTGCATAACAAAGAATGAGACTTCTTTATAACATTATATTCTGTTTCTATAAAGGCTATTACTTTAGTTCATAAAAGAAAATGCAGAATGCAAACTATATAAAGCCATTTGAAAAAAAGCATTTTCCTGAGAGTAGCACATCTACAGCAGGAAAAAAAAAGCCTTTTATTTTTGAAAATGATGATTTTTTTTTTTGGTTTTCAGAAGATTTGGACAGATTTACTAATGATGATTTTGTATATGTTTTTTGCTGGTGAAGTTATTATTACATAGAGAAATACTATGTTCCCCTCTCTTAAGGGGGATATAATTCTTTCTCAATCTTCAGTAATATAAATGTTAATATGGAAATAGATTCTATTGATTTCAAGCTACTTCCAGCTAGATTTAGCTAGGTACGTAACACTAGAAGAGCTTTAGTACTTTTTGTAATGACTGGAGCTTTTTCAAAAATCAGCCATGCATTTATGTCAGTTGTGTCAAATGTACAGATCCCTAATTCCTATTTTCAAAGAATATTTTATTCATTATAAGGTTTAATTTCTTTGAAGGATTATATTTTGTTGATTTTATTTTTTAAAGAAATCTACAAAAGCAGCATAAAGAGCATACACAAGGTGATGCAGACCTGTTAACATAAAAAATGAAATTTCCTTTTTCATTGCAAAGAACGTTGTCAAATGTTTTAGGAGAAAGTGTTATGAAGTAATGATGAACCAAGTGACTCTTTATCAAAATAAAGTCTCATCACTTGATTGTTCCTGTTTTCATTCCGATAGCTTACTAATGTGCAGTTGAGCTTTGATCTGTAAGCTGAAAACCATCTATTGAAATCAAATCATAATATAATTTTTATCATTATCTGTTGCAACTTTGCAAAAACTGCCTGTAGTTTTGTCTTTCCTGTCTGCAGTTGTTTTATACTGGTTTCTTGCAAAAATTGTCCTCTGATGTGTGTTCTATTTTTTGGCACATAGGCTGCGCCATTGAGCCACCAGTCAAATAACATGTTTTCATTTTTAGCGTTGTGTAAGAGATGAAGTTGAAAATGTACTTAAGGGAACTGGCTATCAGCATCTTTTTGTGTTTGTTACCATAATGGAATTTGGAAGAAGTGCCATATGTTTTAAGTACCTAATTGTAACTTTAGTGAGTGTATTATAAGTTTGACCCTATTAAGTTTTTCCCCTTGCTGTAAATACACTATTGTTACTTTTTAGTACAATATAAGGCAGTAGTTCTTTTTGAAATGTATATCAATTTTGCATTAAGCATTTATTCATATAGCAGGGATATTAATAATACATTTTATAGGAAAAATAGTATCTGGATTTATATGACCGTGAATTTTGAATAAAGTGATAGGCTCAGAAAATATAGTTTAAAGGTGGCATGATGAACAGGATTTAAACTTGATTAATTTTTTTGTATTGGAAAATGTATTTAAAATAAGTTTCACTATGTCAAGATTATTTTTTTTTCTTTTAAAGTGTGCTTTAATTTTGGTATTGAATTGTACTGTGCGGTAACAACCAATTAACCTCCTGTATCTGTGAAAGGGATTTGTTAAAAGTCAAAGTGAATACTATTACTGTTCATCTAATGGAAGATGTAAAACGTTCTATAAGTCCAGGCAAAAGCTGCTTCTGTTCTGATTAATATGTGATACACATTAGTACAGTATTTGCATAAACACTAGGTACATCTGATATTGGGGTCTCTGAATTAGTGGCTTTTTGGTATTCTGTGTTTTGAATTCTTTCTGATAAATGCTAGATAGTTTTACTCGCTGCAATAAGTAGGTTATAATGCATGTAAAATAGAACATTCATATAAAGTTTGTGATCAGTTAGGGATGACTTTAAGACTACGCCTTTTAACTGAACTGTTCACTGTTTCATGTTATGATGGGACATGGAGGTAAATTCCATACATTGTAAAGTTTAATATGATACAGTCAGTCAGTTGTTACTTATGGAATAACACTTAATATTTTTCAGTATGGATCACCAGATTGCTAACCACAGAGGCTTATTTTTTATTGTTTGAATATTATTTTTACAGGCATGCATATCAGAGTATATTTTCCTTAAAAGGACCATTACACTTCAATTCTGCAGTACTCCAACCGCAGAGACAAAGATTAGTTGTATTTCTGCAAGCATTGTATTTGAACCAATTGCATTAAGACCCAAATAAATTTCTAAAAGAAACATGATATTAACTTTACGTGTCATGGCAGTGTAATTAGATAATTAAAAAAGGTCAATAGCAATAATATTGAGTTTCTTGGTACTGGAGCTCTGTTTCTTTATACTAATGCAGAGTAATATATTCTTGGAAATATTTTGTAGGGTTATGCACAGATCCATTTTCAAAAATGGTATTCGGCTGGTTCAGACACCCATAATGGCAAGGGCTCTGCCACCTTTTTTTGCCTGCAACAGAATGGTGGCTGACGAAAAATGGCTGCTTTCAGTTTCTTTCGGCTATACGTGGATTGTAGGGAGGGAGGCAGAAGCTAGAAGGGAAAAGATCCCAGGAAGGGTGGTTTCTTAAGCCGTTGCCTTAAACCCAGATCTCCTTGATAGGCAGAAGGGGCAGGATCTCAGGAAGCATGGTTTCCTAAGCCCTTGTCTTAAACTGAGGTCTCCTTGAAAGGCAGAAGGGGCAGGATCTCAGGAAACATGGATTCTTAAGCCCTTGTCTTAAACTCAGGTTTCCTTGAAAAGTAGAAGTGAAAGGATCCCAGGAAGGGTAGTTTCTTAAGCCCTTGTCCTAAACCCAGGTCTCCTTGAAAGACAGAAGAGAAAGGATCGCAGAAAGATGGTTTCTTAAGTCTGATGCCCTAAAAATGGTGGAAAGGGAAACCTTGTAAATTATCAATTACCAGATCTTTTGGTGGCAGAGCCGAAAATGGCTTTTTTTCATTAGCCAATTTTGGGAGGCTCCCGAAAACGGATCTGAATACCCACCGAAATTTGGATACCGAAAACAGATTGCAGTCCAGTTAAACTGCACAACCCTAATGTTTTGTCACTTATAAATGTAGTTTGGGAAACTCTCTGCAAAGGCACAGTTGAAATATATCACACAGATATATATAAACCTTCCTTGCTTAGTTTCTCCATACCTCACAACCTCTGAGGATGCCTGATAGCCCCTGATCGCACCATTCATAGCTGCACACAGCCATATACTGGTATATTTTACTTAGTATCACTTTAGCTCTGTAAGTCTACTTTTTAAACCTGGTGTGTTCACAAAACGCCGTTCACATTCTTTATCCTTTGATGTGTTCTCAAATTTGATCCAGTTCTTCATTTAACATAGATCCCAATTTCTCTCTTTTATCCTTGAATCTTATGTGATAACAAATAAAATAGAATTCTTACTCCTCAATTTTTGATTTCCTAACGTTTGTATTAAACAGAACCAACAAAGTGTTGTCGAAGGCTTTCATGGCCGGGATCACAGGGTTGTTGTATGTTTTCCGGGCTGTATGGCCATGTTCTAGAAGTATTCTCTCTTGGCGTTTCGCCCACATCTATAGCAGGCATCCGCAGAGGTTGTGAGGTACCTAACATGGCCATACAGCCTGGGAAACATACAACAACCCTATCTTCTGTTTGATAGAAAGGGGTTTTTTTGGTAAATTAAATGAGTTTATTGGTAGACTTTATGCAAATAAGGATGAACATATTATAATCTACATTTTCCATACCTGTCTTAATATTTGGAAAATGGCCATTAGACCTGGCAAAGTGATTACCTAGAAATGCAAATCTGTTACAAGAATGGAAATTATTATTCATTTTTGTTTACTTGGCTCTGTTATAATTATAGATAATAGATGTCCAAGACATGTTCAAGGTTAGGCTGATAGAGTCAAAGGTTTGTATGCAAAATAGTGGTCACCAGTTCATACATGTAGTACAACACATTTAATAGGTTTTTTTAGGACACCATAGGTGGTGGGATGAGATGGGTTTTCTTTTGAACTCTTAATTTGTTGGACATGCACCCGACTTTCCATGAGTTGAAAAGCTCATTCCTTTTGTAAAAGGCACTGAAATCTGCTATTGACTTCTATAGAAATTAGCAGAGAGAATCATTCTCACCATTTCCGTCTTCTACTTGCATCAGTCAATATCATCACTCATGGTGTTCTATAGAGATCTTAGGGGCCAGAAGGCATTGCAGGGAGAAGGGGAAATAATCTAAAAGAGGCTCCCCCTTTTCTCCGGGAAGATAGTCACATGAATAGAATCTACCCAAAAGTATCTTTGACCTACCCCACTGATGATCACTGAGTAAGAGAAGAGCATCTTTGACAAATCAAGGCTTTAATCCTCTTAACTCAACCACTTGGTCTGTCTACATCAATCTGTGTGCTGCTGCCATCTATCTGACCTCCCTTGACTATGGCACATGGATCTCCAATTTTGCATCATAACATGGTTTTGAAGAGAAATGCTTTTTTTTGGCACAGTATAGAACAAGAGCATAGCAACACAAGAAGGTTGGATAAGTAGGGCAGTTTTCGAGCTACCTACATTGTGCAGTCTTTTTATTGAAAAATCAATAAGAGAATGCATCGTGGAAGTAGATGGAATAATCTACAGGACAGAAGTGAGGCGATTTCCCCTGCAATCTTAGCTTGGAGATGTTCCTCCATTTCCCCCCGCCCCAAAATCTTTGAGCAGCTCTTGTTGATTTCTCACAACGCTGTAAAACCTTCCAAGAATCTCTAGATAAGTCCCTCAGGCACTGACAGCATTCTGATAGTGCTTGTTTCATATGACTGAACTTGCACTTGGTGTTTCTGTTCTCTACTTACTGAATTCTGAAAGTGCTGTTCACTTGGAGAAAATCCTTTTCAGCAAGACACACTGCTCACAGCTGAAATTTGCAATTGCAGGGTCTTCAGCACATAAGGAATATAATCCTTTTAAAAAAAACATATAAGACTATCTATACATATAATCAGATGGTTCAATTTCTATGTTTGCTTTTTGTCAGGACCTGATTTTCCTGGTAGATCTTTCCATTAGCCCCTGATCGCACTATTCATAGCTTCACACAGCCATATACTATTATATTTTACTTAGTATTGCTTTAGCTCTGTAAGTCTACTTTTTAAACCTGGTGTGTTCACAAAACGCCGTTCACATTCTTTATCCTTTGATGTGCTCTCAAATTTGATCCAGTTCTTCATTTAGCATAGATCCCGATTTCTCTCTTTTGTCCTTGAATATTATGTGATAACAAATAAAATAGAATTCTTACTCCTCATTTCTTGATTTCTTAAAGTTTGTATTAAACAGAACCAACAAAGTGTTGTCGAAGGCTTTCATGGCTGGGATCATAGGGTTGTTGTATATTTTCCGGGCTGTATGGCCATGTTCCAGAAGTATTCTCTCCTGACGTTTCATCCACATCTATGGCAGGCATCCTCAGAGGTTGTGAGGTACCTCACAACCTCTGAGGGTGCCTGCCATAGATGTGGGCGAAACATCAGGAGAGAATATTAATGGAAAATGGCCATACAGCCTGGAAAACATACAACAACCCTGAGAACCAACAAAGTACGTCAACCATCTCCAGAACAATATTCTGAAACCTATATACTTTATAGCAAGTTTATTAAACCAGCAGAACATTTAAACTAAATGTGTCTTTAAAGAACTATAATACCAAGTGACTAATACTAGTACATTTCAGCATTCCCCAAGTACAACTGAGAACAGGTGCACTGGCATACTATTAGATTGTTTTCACAAACACATCATCATAGCCTCAACTATGTATTTTCTTTTCACAGTAGAGGAGTTCTGTAGCAAATAGTCAACTGTTTTGATAGTTCTTATTGGAAATATCTTTTTTGCTGCTCCATGGGGCACAAGCATGCTACTAATAGATTATGACTAGGGCTTGACTACACAAATGGGATTGGGGTTAGTTAGTGCTGTCAGGATCGTATCATGAAAGCTGTTGCTATGTCTTAGTCAATAACTCAGTGATACTGGAATGAAGACAGGGAACCTACCACCGTTGTAGGATAGTCCAAGAATAATACAGATTTCAAGAATTGATTTAAAAGGGAAAAGTTTTCAATTGAAATTTGTCTGGGTACTTTGGTTTGTCTGCTCTTAAAGCACTTTTGTTTTCTATCCTTTAGGACTCTCTGTACACAATAGAAGCTACAGTTCATTGGACACTATTAATTAATGTTTAATGACTTCTTTATGGCACACACTTTTTGCCACATAGAACAACACACTTTTGAGAGGCTGATTGTTCCATATGGGTTTTGAACAAACACATACATGTGCCACGTTGATTTAAAATAATGAACTAAGATTTAATTGTACATAGTCACATTTATTTTACATTCCTAGTGGGAGGGACTATAAATATTTAAAAGCAATCTCTTAATTAAGTGATTTTTATAATTTAGTCTGTGTTTTATTCAGGATTATATTAAGATTTTGAAACTTGACACCTCACCAATTACACGATGATTTGATTTGTTACATATCCATAACATTATGTTCAGTGGCTATTAAATGTGAGCTTTCAGTCTGAATTTGGAAAAATATGCCTCTGTCATTTGATATTAGAAATATCTATTAATATATCCCAACTGAATTAGTTGTACTAAATTTTTACATTTGGATCAAAATTAAATTAAGATCAGCTTCCACATTACTTCCATTGGCCTTAAATTCAACTAATTTAGGCTGGAGCTTCACTGCCCTATACCCCAGGATCTGATCCCAGATTATCTTCTTATTTAGCAACTTGTACTCCCTTTATTTTACCAGTTTTAAACTTACCTATTCATGCAATGCTTTTGACACAAAATAAATAAAATCTTCTTATCCCAGATTATCTGGCAATGTGGATTTATACAAACTAGTTCAAAGCAGATAATATGGGATCAGATCCTTGGATATATGGCAGTATAGATCAAGCGTTAGTCTGGATCCAACTTTTAAAAGGATCTCTTCTTTTTAAAAACAAAAAAGTAACATCAACATTCCTGATTTTAGTCCCCAGACTACTGGTCACAAAACTATTTCAAGACTATCTTCTTGTATCTGATGAAGTGGGCTATAACCTACCAAGTCTGATGCTGAAATTTCTTTTTGTCTGTTATGCCCCTTCCACACAGCTGTATAAAATCCACATTGAACTGGATTATATGGCAGTGTAGACTCAGATAATCCAGTTCAAAGCAGATATTGTGGATTATCTGCCCTGATATTCTGGGTTATATGTGTGGAAGGGCCCTTAGTTTCAAAGGTACTCCAGGATTCCTTATACAGTAGAGTCTCACTTATCCAACGTAAACGGGCCGGCAGAACGTTGGATAAGCGAATATGTTGGATAATAAGGAGGGATTAAGGAAAAGCCTATTAAACATCAAATTAGGTTATGATTTTACAAATTAAGCACCAAAACATCATGTTATACAACAAATTTGACAAAAGAAGTACTTCAATACATTGTAATGCTATGTAGTAATTACTGTATTTACGAATTTAGCACCAAAATATCACGATGTATTGAAAACATTGACTACAAAGATGCGTTGGATAATCCAGAACGTTGGATAAGTGAGACTCTACTGTACCTTCTAATGTTTAGACAGATGAACACAGCTGATTCTTTAAACTTATGAATAGTTAATCCACTTCAAGCAATATGTAGTAGAAAACAATAAGATTAATTAACATTTCACTTTACTTCAAGTGCTAGTGCAAGCACTTTGAACCAGACAGTTACTAGTTGAAATTTCCTCTCAACCATGAATCCAATATGAGACAGTACTCAGGTCAGTAGCTCTCTTTCAGTTTACAGAATCATGGAGTTGGAAAGAAGTTTTAAAATCATCTGTCAATTCAGAAAACCCACCATTAAAGCATTTTGTAATAGGTGTCTGTCTGGGTTGCCTCTGCTAAAAACTCTTTCAAGTTTCTTAAATTTGGAGATAGAATGTTCTACATAAACTATTGGTAGTCTCTTTCTGATATCTAAATTGAAATATTGTGTGTGTGTTTCAGAGATAGGAGTGTTGCAGGCCTCTATATGTCATTGGACTCCAATATCAGCAACGCTGGAGTATAGTAAATAGTGGGAAATGTAGGGGGCTGCAGTTCAGCAATACCTAGAGGTGCCTATAGGACCTCCACCTTTCAGAATATGAACCCATTGGTAAGGATCAAAGGAAAAAAATGCTCTGTCATCTATTTGAGAGTCTTTTGAATATTCGAAGATAGCTGTCCTATTTTTCCTCCAGACTACACACACATAGCTCCTTCATCCAATCTTCACAGGATTTGATGTCAAGGCTCCTTGTAAACTTTGCACTCTTCTCTAGGCATATTCCTGTTCAAAAATATCCCCTTTAAATGCAGAGCTTGAAAAATGTAGGGGTTTTGGACTATGGCTGGCATCCTGTTAATAGCTTATGTGGGTGTAAATCCATTTTATGCCCGAGTTGTTGTGAAAGTTGGTATACCCTTTTTCTCACTATATCTCCTATCCCCAAACTTATCATTGAGCCAATGCACACCTTCCCCAACAGACATTTCCATGTTGTTGGAGAATGGGGAGAATGAATCACAGAAAAATCTGTTCGTGTCCCTGTAGCTAGACACAAAATGATCGCATCATCTTCTGAGACCTCTGGAGAGTCCTAATGGACCTCAGCAGATGGAATAATACTTTTTCATCTGTAATCATTTTTCATCTGTCTACATTTAGCATACATAACCAGACACATCTCCTATCAATGCAGTTCTTCACCAACTATGGAATAACCTTGAGGGAACCCTGCAATAACTCAGTGGTAAGGCGCAAGGGTATTTAATGGTTAGTTGCAGTTGAGTTGTATCCCAGACTATATCTCCTAAAATTACCAGTCAGCATGGCAAGTGTCTGTAAAAAGTATTTTTTCCAAACACTACTGAAGCTTCAGAACTGGTCATGATACCTTATGTTAAGAGTCACTGTTAAGTAGAATAGAATAGTGTTATTACCAAATGGGATCTGGATACTGTACTCAGTGATGCAGCATATACAGTAGAGTCTCACTTATCCAACATAAACAGGCCGGCAGAATGTTGGATAAGCGAATATGCTGGATAATAAGGAGAGATTAAGGAAAAGCCTATTAAACACCAAATTAGGTTATGATTTTACAAATTAAGCACCCAAACATCATGATATACAACAAATTTGACAGAAAAAGTAGTTCAATACGAAATAATGCTATGTAGTAATTACTATATTTACGAATTTAGCACCAAAATATCATGATTTATTGAAAACGTTGACTACAAAAATGTGTTGGATAATCCAGAACTTTGGATAAGCGAGGCCTGGATAAGTGAGACTCTACTGTAATTACAGGCAGTCCCCAAGTTCCGAACAAGATAGGTTCTGTAAGTCTGTTCTTAAGTTGAATTTGTATGTAAGTTGGAACAGGTACATTTTTGTGCAAAAAATTAATGGTGAAAACATGATGTACCCTGCTTCCCCCAAAATAAGCTAGGGTCTTATATTATTTTTTGCTCCAAAAGATGTGTTAGGGCTTGTTTGCAGGGGCAGTTTTATTTTTCCAAATTGACTTTTCAAATGAACAACCATATATACTCGAATGTAAGCTGACCCGAATATAAGCCGGGGCATCTAATTTTACCACAAAAAAACTGGGAAATCATTGACTCAAGTATAAGCCGAGGGTGGGAAATTTTAGAAATAAAAATAGATACCAAAAAATTACATTATTTGAGGCATCAGTAGGTTAAATGTTTTTGAATATTTACATCAAGCTCTAATTTAAGGTAAGATGTCTAACTCTGATTAAATCATTATTCTCATCTTCTTCAATGTAAATGTGCTTATGTATCCTTTTAATAATAATAGAGTAAAATAATACATGTAGTAA
Organism: Anolis carolinensis; assembly: GCF_035594765.1. NCBI lineage: Eukaryota > Metazoa > Chordata > Lepidosauria > Squamata > Anolidae > Anolis > Anolis carolinensis. The sequence continues at coordinate 164,220,283 of NC_085843.1, read as the reverse complement.
TAATAATAAATACAGGAAAATAATACATGTAATAATAAATAGAGTAAAATAAATGTAATAATAGCAGCAATAATAGAGTACAATAATAAATGTAATAATGATAGAGTAAAATAATAAATGTAATACCAATAATAATAGAGAAAAATAATAAATGTACCATATATTCTTGAGTATAAGCTGACCCAAATATAAGCCAACCAGGATTCTCACCCAAGTATAAGCTGAGGGGGGCTTTTTTTGTCCTAAAAAAGGGGGCTGAAAAACTAGGCTTATACTTGAGTATATACAGTATATTTAGGGCTTATTTTAGAAATAGGGCTTATATTTCAAGCATCGTTAGAAAACCAGGCCATGAAGCTGGCAAGGCCATTAATGCTGATCAAGGTGATTGATTACAACATCCACACTGGCCTCCAACAGACAAGAGTTTTTTCTCCCACTCTTGATCTTCCACAGATAGATAAACCTCCTATGCTTAGTTTTCCAATATACCTCACAAACTCTGAGAATGCTTGCCATAGATGTGGGCAAAATGTCAGGAGAGAATGCTTCTGGAACATGGTCATGCAGCCGGGAAAATGCACAATGTACTATCCTTAGAAATGCTGAAAAATCATGATAGGTCTTATTTTCAGGCTAGGTCTTATTTTGGGGGGAAACAGGGTACCTTAGAGCAGTGGTGTCAAACTGTGGCCCTCTAAGGTGTTTTGGACTTCAGCTCCCAGAATTCCTGACCATTGTACAAGCTGGCTAAGGCTTCTGTGATTTGGAGGCTCAAACATCTGGAGGACCACAGGTTTAACACCTCTGTTTTAGAGGATGGTTTTGAAAATTGCCAAAAGGTGTGTATGGAGGAAAAAAGGGAGGACATAAATACAATAGAGTCTCACTTATCCAACGTTCTGGATTATCCAACACATTTTTGTTGTCAATGTTTTCAATATATCATGATATTTTGGTGCTAAATTTATAAATACAGTAATTACTACATAGCATTAATTTGTAATGAACTACCTTTTCTGTCAAATTTGTTGTATAACATGATGTTTTGGTGCTTAATTTGTAAAATCATAACCTATTTTTGATGTTTAATAGGCTTTTTCTTATTCTCTCCTTATTATCCAACATATTCGCTTATCCAACATTCTGCCGGCCCGTTTATGTTGGATAAGTGAGACTCTACTGTAACATGAGAAATAAGAGGGTTTTTGGAAATAAGACTGGATTTTGGAAAGATATTTTCATTTGTTCTCACTTTCCTCCTAGTTATTGAAGAAACTAATGTTGAAAGGAGCCCCCGGTAGCACAGTGGGTTAAACTGCTGAGCTGCTGAACTTGCTGACCGAAAGGTAGGCAGTTTGAATCCGGGAAGCGGGGGTGAGCTTCTGCCAACCTAGCAGTTCGAAAACATGCAAATGTGAGTAGATCAATAGGTACTGCTTCAGCCGGAAAGTAACGGCACTCCATGCAATCATGCCAATCACATGACCTTGGAGGTGTCCATGGACAACGCTGGCTCTTCGACTTAGAAATTGAGATGAGCATCAACCCCCAGAGTCGGACACGGCTAGACTTAATGTCAGGGGAAAACCTTTACCTTTAATGTTGAAAAGAATGCCAAGTGTTCAGATCTGATTTGGCTTGTTTTAACTGAAAATGGCAGAAATGGGTAGATTATTTTACATTGTGTCAAGAGCAATGGTATAGTCTCATAAAAGATTTTGTCAGCATAATCTACTTCACGCATACATGTAAAAGAAGGCTGGCAATAATTTCTTCATCGTATCCAGCCCTTTACAAGGAAAACCCAGGCAAAGTTAGATGAGCATCGTTTCCTTGCAAGTAGTTTGGATTGCTCAGGTGTTAACAATCTTATTCAGTGCTCTCATACTATTATTTAATGTGCGTGCATGTGTATTCGCTGTATCAGGAATGTGGTGCTATTCACTTTTTCTTGTCCTAAATGCTTTTGTTCATCCTGCATTCCATGCACTTGTCTTTCATACCCATATATTTACTAACCATTCAGTGCCTGGATGGTATTCACACATAGATTATATATTTAAAAATTAGGAAAAAAAAACATTATTAAGGCTGTAGATGCTGTGAGTGGATGATTACAATTTGCCTATCATGGTAATAGCACCTGTTAGAGGTGTGATACAAAAGGCAGTGACAGGCGCTGTAATTTAGTAATTGTAGCCATTGTACTGTATAGCTGGTCAGTTCACCAAGCAAGTACAAAGAAACTAGTGTTATGGCAGAGCAGGGGTGGGTAAGCTTAATAGAGAGAGCTAGTTGTGCACTGAAAGAGACTGTTGGTGGAGGCCTAAACTCCCAGGGGGCAACTTAGAATGAGTTGAAAAGAATGAACAAAAATGTGCAAAAGGGGGGTGGGGGGTACAGGTTTTCCTGTTTCGATTCTTAAAGTGCCAGGCGACTTCTGCTGATGAGCAATGTTGATTCGCATTTCACTTACTGGATGAAAATAAGGGATAATTGAGAATTCCTTTATCGCTGGGTGTCTCTAGGAAATGTAAGGAACATTAGAGGTTGGATATGGCTTAGTGAACATTAGGCTTGGTAAGAGTATAATTTGTATAACATGATCAGGAGAGAAAAATAAAGCTCTTAATAATCACAGTAAGTGCAATTTTTCTCTTATTTAGGTGAGCAGGAAATGCTCTACCTTTTTTTTTTTAAAAAAAAAAAACATGTACAGTTGAGGCTGGATGTGTGTGGTATTAAGCGGAGAGAGACACATTATCCAGCAGGAAAGTGAAAGGGAGCATAAGCCATTGGAGGAAAAAATCAGTGTCAGAAAGTCATATTGTGGTCTTTACTACACAGTGGGGAACTTAATGTGTGTCCCATTGAGTCCCATTGATCCCTTCTTCAGTACAGCAAAGAACATTCATGCCCTTTGGTGCAGAGGGAAACCTCTTTTTTCCTTATGACCCTTTCAGCATTGATTCTCCATGCAATCCAAGAACATGTAGGAAGTCATGCACTTTATCTTTGTCGCAAACTTCCCTGGCCCCACTGGTTTCTGTCTAATATTTTAGGGCCTTGCATGGAAGATCTGAAGAGGGAATCTCTTAATGTTCACTAGAACATGAGTAAGTTCTCCCTTTAGCCAATGGAAGAATAGAGGGACTCTTTTTCTCTGCATCCATAAAAAGTGTGGAGGCAATCAGGTGTGTATCTATTATGTTGCTGGTGGTGGTGGGAAATGAAGGAGGCAACCCCCCGCCCCAAAGTTCCCATTTACAAATAGAGTTTAAGCATCCAAAGAAAAGGGATAGGCAAAGTTATCAAGGGAATTTGAACACAGCAGCAGAATAGATCTAGGTATTTATGATTATCGACATTTCACTTTCGGCAATGTTAGAAATTCCCGGACTGAAGGAAACTTTCATCTGAAGTTGCAGAATTCATATTTGGAAAGGCAGTAAATTCATTTTGCTCCCTGTATCTACACTCCTGTTGTAAAGAAAGCTTGCCAGCTTTCTGGCTTGTGGAATATGGGAGGGAGGTGAGTACCTGTTCATTTTGCAAATCACTTTTGAAGATTTTAACGTAGGGACTGCAATTTAAATATTTGCATTTCCCTTCTTAACCTAATTGTAAAAATACCCTTTATTAATAGATTCAAAAACAGCATATATTTAGCTTTAAATAAATAAGTTAAAATCCTTCTCACACCTGACCTCTCCTCATATAGAATACCTGTTACTGTGATTTTTTCCTCCCATTTATTGTTACAGTATAAGCTCTCCTGTGATTCTCTTCTTGTCTTCAAGCTCCTACTAGTTAAGAATTTGTAGATCTCCCCTCCTGGCAATTGCCACAATCTAATGGAGACACACACGCCGTTCCCTAAACCCCAGAGCTTTGTTCATGCATGAGTAAGAAACCATGGATTCTTGCTAAACAGTTTTACTTGGCTATCTCTATGTAGTTCTGGTCGCTGTACATGTGTTTAGTTGGTTTGAGATTTATACCTTCTTTAATCTTTTCTGTCTTGTGCATGAGCTCATATAACAGATCCACTTTGTTCCCTTTTTCTGTTTTTCTTCTTCTGATATATTCTTTGGAAGATTTTTCTATCTATTGTACCAGATACACCTTGTTAATTAAAATCACTAAACAAATAAAACACTATTTTTTTTCAGATAAATGCACCAACATAACCAATAGTACAACACTGGTTGCTATGTTTTAGCAACAAGTACTGTATATACTCGAGTATAAGCCTAGTTTTTCAGCCCCTTTTTAGGGCTGAAAAAGCTCCCCTCGGCTTATACTCGAGTGAGCGTCCTGGCCAACTTCTATTCAAGTATATAGGTATTCAGAGTTGGACAGTCTTATTAAAGTCTTATTATTATCTTAAATTACAGTTTTATATAAATATTCAAAAACATTTAACCTACTGATGCCTCAAATAATGCAATTTTATTAATATCTATTTTTAATTTTTAATTTGACCCGTAGCTGCTGCATTTCCCACCCTCGTCTTATACTCGAGTCAATACGTTTTCCCAGTTTTTTGTGGTAAAATTAGGTGCCTTGGCTTATATTCGGGTCGGCTTATACTTGAATATGTACGGTATATCTCTTTCTCCCTCATCTCCTTTTGATAAGTCATTTATAAGGACATGAGACTTTAGTGTTCGCAACAATTAATAGCATTTTTCATTGCTCTTCCTAGTTTTAATTTAAATAACTTGAGCTTTCCATAAGCAAACATTGTCAAAACTATTAAAATAGCGCTTTGTTATATTCACCTGAGTGAGGCAAGTGAAATGTAAAATATCGCAGATAAAAGGTCCAATCCCTCAAAGGGACATGAAACTGGATCAAAGGTGACAACACCTTCGCTTGAGTTCATCCTTTCCTTGGCCAAGGTTTCTTAAGGACTTGAAAGCAAGGATGTGGCTACAGACCAGCTTTTGGCCACACCAGGCCTTACTGGAGTCAGACTCTGTGTTTGTATACAGTATTTGAAGGGTAATATAGTTAAATGCTGCCCTCAGAAACCGCAGTAATTACTTCTATTGCTGAAATAGACTTAGGCCGTGAACAAAAATATCACAAGAAAGCTATTTCTAACACTATGGCTGCCCTTTAGAGCTAAGTGGCAGCCATCATTATTTTTTTCTAAATTATGTGTTCTCGTTTCAAGCGTTTAGATGATGCAAAACAGATTTTTGTGGCAACATGCTGTTCCTAGCCAAAAAAACATTCAAGGAAGCACTGTGTTTCTCCTAAATTGCTTTTTTATTGAGAGCCCTTTGAGTTGTTTATCTTCTCTCACTCTCCTCACAAATCAAGTAGCAGTTAGCTCCTTATTTTTTAGTTTAACCAGCCTGTTTATTTTTAATTTTATTTTATTTTGCAAAATATAAACCTTATTGTTTGGTGCATTTTAACACTATGACATGGCATGAAGGTTTGTTTTAATTTGTTTGTCTGATCAGTTGCCTTCAGCCCCCCCCCCTTTCCCGGGACAAACTCCTTCATAAGTAAACTTTGCATGGTGACAGCAGAAATTGTGGGCCACAAAAATCCCACTAAAAATCTCATGACACCATTATTGTGATATTTTTGGAGTTAGACGGAGAATCGATTTGTTCTTAAACATTTATTACAATCCATCAATTCCACGCCAAATGTTTTTGCTGTCGCTTCATATTGTTATATTTTAAAATAATCCAGTTTTCAAAAGTTAATTTTGTCTTTCCTTACTCGCCATTTTGCTGATATTTAAACAGAGACTAACAATAAGAAATTAACAACAGTAATACTATATGCACTCATGTATAAGTCTAGCAACTTTAGTAAAAAAAATCAACCCCAAAAGACTGGATTGTTTTATCTACAGATCATAGGTACTGTATGTTAGCTCCTAACAAAAAGGAACCATTTCCTTATCAGAAAAGAGTAGCAAAAGGTAAGAGCACGATCCATTCTAGGAGAACCTAAAAGAGTCACTGGCCTCTTCTCTCTTTGTTATGGCACTGCTTTTGACCTTTTTGATTGCCTCTGTAGGAACTAGAGGTGGCTGGTCTCCTAAGAAGGTTTAAATGCTTTTCTCTTTCCATGAAATGACCCTCAATTTACTCATGAGTCATCCATAATTTTGGCCCCCAAGCCTACTATCAACTTACACATGTGGTCAATCTATACATAAGTATATACACTATGTTGTAATACTTTCTTTCTTCTTAAATGCTTTAGCTCAGGGTTCTAGCTACTCCTTCCAACAGTGTCTTCCACTACTTCCCCTGGGTTGTTCGCTCTCTCTCTTGTCTGTCTGTCTGTCATTCTGTCTGTGCTCTTTTCATTTCTGGAAGGATACTACCTTACTACCAGGCCTGTAGCGAGGGGGGGGGGGTTTAGGGGTTCAACCCCCCCCCCCCCCGAAATTTTTCAAGTTATAAAAAAAATCTTGTTTACTCATGAATTTTAACTGGTTAACCAAATCCCCATGCTAAGTCTATGAGATGGAAAACATTAAGAGTCCCTCCAGGCACTATCTCAAGCAGATATTGACAGGTTTGTAGCGAGGAGGGGTATGTGCTAGGGGTTCAAACCCCCCCCCCCCCCAATTTTTCAAAACCCCTCCCGAAATTTTTTTCTGGCTACGGCCCTGCTTACTACCACTGTATTTTGTATTCATTCACATCTTGGGATACTTGAAGATGTATTGATATTTTTTATTTTTGTCAGTGTCTGTTTCTGGATTGCTGATAATGCTCACTGCCTCCGTTCACTACCAGGACGAGGAAAGTCAAGAACAATTCACATCTCTGTTATTAACAAATTGCAGGAAAAATACATATAAAAGTCATTAGAAATTCAAATTCAGATCTCTGACATTTTTGGGGTCTGACAATATTGCCTAATGGTGTCAAATTTCAGTTTGTGTAATTTTTTAAAAATAATTTTTTATAAATTTTTTTGCGTTTTTTGCAAGGAACTATTGTGTTGCTATGTTTGTGACTAAGGAATGATTTTTATTTTTTAAAATTTATTATTAGACTTGTATACCGCTACTCCCAGTTTGGCTCGGAGCGGTTTACAGAAATAGATTAAAATAATACACTTAGCTTTAAAATAACAATAAAAACAATAAAAACAACAATAAAAACAACAATAATAGCCCCGAGTTTTTCACCCATTGAAAGCTTGTTGGAAGAGCAAGATTTTGCAGGCTTTCCGAAAGGCAAGTAGGTCTCGGATAGTTCGAGTTTCAACTGGCAAGGCATTCCATAAATGAGGGGCTACAATCGAGAAGGCTCTCTGCCACCAACTTTCCACCAACTATCTGAGTTGGTACAAGTTGACTATCTCTTACCCAGAAATCCAAAATCTGAAAGGTTGCAAAATTCAAAATTGTTCTCATGTGTGGCTTTTTGGTGGCACAAAAACTTTGTTTCATGCACAAAATTAATAAAAATATTATATAAAATTGCCTTCAGGCTATGTGTGTAATTTATCTATGAAACATACATGAATAAGTCTTGGATCCCAACTCCAGGATATCTCATTATGTTTCAATAAATATTTCAAAATCCAAAATAAATAAATAAATCTAAAAATGAAAAGACTTCTGATCCCAAGCATTTTGGATCAGAGATACTCAACCTATAGTGATTTCCTTCAGTAGCCAAATGTTATTTCTTGCAGAAATGCCAAAATGAATATTAGTTTATTTCTCACTGTGCTGTATTCAAGAGACCTTTACTGTTGGAGTTACTTGAAGAGCAAGCTACTGCTTGATGTGTACATATCCTTAATTAAAAATAGAAGAGCAAGAAGGGGGTTCAAATCACATGCCTAGCCCCAAATGCTGTTGCATTGTGTATACCTCTGACAAACTTAGCCAATAGTGAAGAGTGAGTTGCATTGCAACATCTGAAAGGCTCAATGATTCCCATCTTTGCAGCTGCTGCTCAATCACATAGTCGTTTCCGACTCTTTGTGACCTCATGGACCAAAGTGTTAATACCCTGTTTCCCCTAAAATAAGACATCCCCAGAAAATAAGACCTAGTAGAGGTTTTGCTGAATTGCTAAATATAAGGCCTCCCCCGAAAATAAGACCTAGCAAAGTTTTTGTTTGGAAGCATGCCCAACGAACAAAACACCAGAGCATGCAGGATCGGTAAATGTACCTACCATAGAGTGTTGTACATGGAAATAATGGTAGTAACAAGAAATTATTGATAGGATTCAGTTTGTCTGGTTATGCTGGTTTGTGATGACAACTACTGTACAGTATATAATAAACATTCTTTTTTTGTTCAACAATAAATGTGAATTCTTCTTCATGGAAAAATAAGACATCCCCTGAAAATAAGACCTAGAGCATCTTTGGGAGCAAAAATTAATATAAGACACTGTCATATTTTCGGGGAAACACGGTATAAAAATAGGACACTGAAGCAAAGATACTAGTCTACTTGCATAGAGCAACAAAGTAGCAGTGGCATAGCTGCAGAGTAGGCTCTGTTTCTAAATCATGATTTCTTGCTAATATTTCAGCAGAAACCTTTAATTAAAAGGACATTACTGCCAAAGCTTGTGAGCAGTAGCAAAACAGATGTGGGTGGAAGACTTGGAAGATTCTTTCTGGCATGAACAGATAACATTCTTTTTAGGAAAGGAAAATATTTCCAAGGTCATGGGTTTCCCATTCCATTACATTGCGAGTTGGTGTGGATTAGTCACTGGAAAGTATGGATTGGAAAGTCCTTAAACCTCATCATAGGTAGGATCCAGCTAACAAACCTTGGGCAAACCACCTTCATTGCAGTCTCAACATTGTCATTCATGTTATTTGCATAGGGTTAGATCAGTGATTCCCAAAGTGGGCGCTACCGCCCCCTGGTGGGCGCTGGAGTGATCCAGGGGGGCGGTGATGGCACCTATTAGGACACAGGGGCGGGGCAAGAGGAGGGGCGGGGCCTCTTCCCAAGTGCCGGAGACAGGGCTGAGCACCTGAGGCGCCTGTTAGGACATTCAGGGGGCGGAGCTAGAGGAGTGGGCGTGACTTCTTCCCAAAGCCCGAGACAGGGCTGAGAATCTATACCTCTCCTGAGGCTCTTGTTGGGGCACAGCGGACAGAGCTAGGGAACAAGGCGGAGCCTCTTTCCAAGAGCCCAAGACAGGGCTGAGCCTCTATACTTCTCCTGAGAGGCCTTTTAAACTAAAGGGCAGGGGTAGGGGTGAGGGCAGTGCTTCTTCCCAAGAGCGTGAGACAGGGATGAGAATTTATACATCTCCTGAGGTGCTTGTTGGGACACAAAGGGCGGAGCTAGCGAAGGGGGCGGGGCCTCCTTCCAAGAGCCCAAGACAGGGCTGAGCCTCTGTACCTCTCCTGAGAGGCCTTTTAGGACTAAAGGGCAGGGCTAGGGGCGGGGCCTCTTCCCAAGAACCTCTACATACCTCCCCTGAGGTGCTTGTTAGAACACGGGGGCGGGTTATAGAGGTCCCACCCGTCAGGCACTTGGAAAGAGGCCCCGCCCCATGTTTCCTGGCAGGTGCCGCAGGACAAGGATAGAAGCTCAGCCCTGCCTCAGAGCTCGTACCATCCAGGTCCTGGCCTCCCATTTGTGGCCCACCTCCCCCTCCCAGCCCTGCATCTTGGACTGGGGAGAGGCTCAGCCCCGCCCTCTTGAACAGGAGCCACGCCCACCCCTCTAAGCCACACCCCCCTTTCATTTTTTCTGGAAATGGGGCGGTAGGCCAAATCAGTTTGGGAACCACTGGGTTAGATCTTGCCTTAGGGTTAGAGTAGACCCATTTAAATCCCACTGTTTTCATTTGGTCTAAGTCTTGATGCAACCCATACTCAAGTACTTTATTGTATCTTTTTAAAAATGGTTTGTAGTTCTTAGGGCTCTTTTGGAAACCAGGGCTACTGATACTGTATAATGAACTGGGAGAAAGTGCAGTGAGCCACCACTGATTTTATACTCGCTCAATTACGTATAGTCTTCCACAAATCAGGCATACGAATCTGGGGTCTTGCTGATGTTTTAGACTACATCTAAACTACATCCCATCATTCTTGATCATTAGTTGGAATCCAACAACTTCTAAAGGGCTATGGGCTTCACAATTCTCACGTAAATGCTAAACATTGCTATTCGACGTATTGGTATGTACCCAGTGGCTGTCATGTATTTATTAAATAGAATTAAATCACTCATTTGGAGAAATAATTGTGAAAAAATTGTAAACATTGGTTAGCTATATGGCTAATTATCAAATTTAGTGAATCGCATTTAGGTGTGCAAAACCTGTGTTTTTTCCCCTCAAAGAGATAATCCTGTTTTGATTAGCAATTCACTTCCAACTTTTTCTTCTATGCAATGTGTTGATAGGGATAAAGTGAAGTTGTAGTTGTATGTAATCATTTTCCATTTAATGACAAGTTAAAAACATTCCCCCCCAAAAAACTAATTCATAAAATTGAACTGTACAGGAAATGCTCCAAGAACAGGGGAGAGCTATTAAAGGAACACAAATTGAAGGAATGCAACTCATTCACTAGTCAAGGCCCATTTAAGTGACTCAGAAGCAGAACAATGCTATCTTGGCAGAGAAAGAGGAAGTTATAATTCATTCGAAGCATGATGGGAAATTCCTGTTCTGTCTTGTTCTGTGTTTCAAGAAATATATCAATAGCAAAACGTAAAATGCAATCCAGTACATCAAGAATACAAGGCATGATCTTTTAAAGCTGTAACTATTTCTCCTGGTAGTTTTCTGAATTACAGCCTTCTGTATCATTGCTTTTTCTCATCATATTTCTGCTGGTATTTGTCTAAGCCAGGGGTCCTCAAACTTTTAAAGCAGAGGGCCGGTCCACAATCCTTCAGACTGTTGAGGGGCCGAATTATCATTTGAAAAAAATACGAACAAATTCCTATGCACACTGTCTTATTTGTAGTACAAAAACAACAACAACAATGAAAGAAAAATACAATATTTAAAAATAAAAACAATTTTAACCAACACAAACCGATCACGATTTCAATGGGAAGTGTGGACCTGCTTCTGGCCAACGAGATAGTCAAGTTAATTAGGATTGTTATTGTTGTGTGCCTTCAAGTCATTTCGGATTTTGGGCGAGCCTAAGTCAACAATGTATTTATTATTTATTTATTTATTTGCTAAATTTATTTGCTACATTTATATCCTGCCCTTCTCACCCCGAAGGGGACTCAGAGTGGCTTACAATTGATATATACATATAATATATTATACTATTAGCATAGAACACTATTAGCATTATATATTACTATATTGAACTATACCACTATTCTGTAATATTATTAGTAATATTACATGCAATATATAATACATAATAAATATTATTATATGGTGTTATTATTAATATTATATTGTATTACATTATAATATTACTATCAATATTATATGTATATACAATATTATATTATTAAAACTGATATTAAAATATTATATTATAAAACTGAGGGCGGTGGCCAGGTAAATGATCTTGGAGGGCTGCATCCAACCCACGGGCCTTAGTTTGGGGACCCCTGGTCTAGGCCATTAGATTGGGAAATTATCTTTACAATCAAGGCGTTTATAAAATACATTAGAGTCTCACTTATCCAAGACTCGCTTATCCAAGATTCTGGATTATCCAATACATTTTTGTAGTCAATGTTTTCAATATATCGTGATATTTTGGTGCTAAATTCATAAATACAGTAATTACAACATAACATTACTGCGTATTGAACTACTTTTTCTGTCAAATTTGTTGTATAACATGATGTTTTGGTGCTTAATTTGTAAAATCATAACCTAATTTGATGTTTAATAGGCTTTTTCTTAATACCTCCTTATTATCCAAGATATTCGCTTATCCAAGGTTCTGCCGGCCCATTTAGCTTGGATAAGTGAGACTCTACTGTAATACTTTGGATTGGATTCAGCCATTTCATGAAGTGAACCGAAGGACGTCTTCTATTTCCAGAAGATTCCAAGACCGGCAGCAGTTCCTTGCTAGAAAAAAGAGGAGACTGGTCATCACCAATTGTCCCTACCTCCTGCATCATTTCAGACATGCTCCAACCCTCTGTAGAAGCTTTTCGAAAAGCATAAAGTTTCTATCTTCACCCACCTCCACCACCAGAAATGAAAGGGCGATAAGCTCTACTTCTAATCCAAACCGTTGTTCTGAAACCATTTATATAGATACTGTGACTGGTGTATCCTTGGCCTTCACATCCATTGGGGATACGTTTCTAAACTTACCATAGAAGCAGGAAATTGTGAATAATATTGAAATGGTCAACTTTCACCAAGATTTACTATAGAGTCATATTGAAGGACCTAGAAAATTTGCCAGCATGATTCTCTAGTAACTTCTGGCAGAAGCATAGCATAAAATCACCTAGAGGACCTAGATCAGTGGTTCTCAACCTGTGGGTCCCTAGGTGTTTTGACCTACAACTCCCAGAAATCCCAGCCATTTTACCAGCTGTTAGGAGTTGAAGCCAAAGCATCTGGGGACCCACAGGTTGAGAACCACTGACCTAGATAATTCCTAGAGATAACATATTTCATTGTATGCAGATAGGTCAAGCCGTGAGGGCCAGTTCCATAGATATTGCAATTGTATTGTAATCTTATTTTGGTACTGACATTTTTGCTGCTCTCCTAATCAGCTGCATTAATATTAGAGAGCATCAACATATGCAGATGCTAAATTATAGGAAGCCAATGTCTACTTTGCTTTTTGTGAGCTACAGAATTAATGTGTGCAGTTTTACCCAATAGTTGTTGGGTTTTTTTAGACTGACTGGGCCTTGCAAAAGGATTTTAAAATGTATTTGTCGCTTCTGTGGCTTGACCCCTCCTCCATTATACTAAAGACTATGAAACTAGAAATCCTTAAACTTTTTGAAATTATCTTCTGCTGTTTATTTTCCTTTTCAGAATGTATATGTTGAATTTAAAGATAAAATTGGACATTAGGAAAAGAGAGAAATTTGGTCTTTATGAGAAGTGCATTTTTTTCCAAAAAGGACCATGATTTATGTTTTCCTTCCTTTTTATAGACTTAATGTGTACAGTGATTGAAGAGCAAAACCGTAATGTTAGGGTGCTATTTACGTACAGATTTCTGGTGTTCATAAAAAAATATTTTTGTATACAGACAAGTGAGCTCATGACTGAAAGTAATTTCTTGTCCCTTCTGAGAAGTAGTTAATGCCCTGTCTATTGCAGATATCTGTGATGCTCAACTAAACATGCTTCATGAAACCACAGCAGACAGGAGACCAAGGTTCAAGGAGCAATTAAGGGTCATTGCATGGTTGTATTGTTTGGAAAATGAGTCCAAGGCATGTTTGTGTAATGAGAATGGCTCATAGTGCTTATCTAGAATGACAAGCTCTGTAGAAAACATCCATCTTCTTTCACCTACCCGCTTTCCCTCCAACCTTTTTTGCAGTTGCACATTTAGACAACATTGGGGTTTAATGCCAAGCTATGGAACCTTGACCCAAAAGTAATACAGCATGTCATCTTCTAAAATGCATCTAATTTCAGCAAGGATACAAATGGAATATACACATTACTGATACACTGGGAAAGAATGTTGTTTGGACTTTCAAGAAATGTTCATTGAGTACTTTCTTTTTTTAAAAAAAGATACTACATTGACACTGTTTTCTTTCATTTAAAAGTTTGTTAATCTAAATTGCATCCCACATTCTGATTTTAAATACAGTAGAGTCTCACTTATCCAACATAAACGGGCTGGCAGAACGTTGGATAAGCATAGGATTAAGGAAAGGCCTATTAAACATCAAATTAGGTTATGATTTTACAAATTAAGCACCAAAACATCATGTTTAACAACAAATTGGACAGAAAAAGTAGTTCAATACGCAATAATGCTATGTAATAATTACTGTATTTATGAATTTAGTACCAAAACATCACAATGTATTGAAAACATTGACTACTAAAAGGCAGACTGCGTTGGATAATCCAGAATGTTGGATAAGCAAATGTCGGATAAGTGAGACTCTACTGTATGGTGCTACATACTCACATAGAGTTGCTTCCAGTGAAACACACTTTAATTTTGTTCTGTAAACATTGCACAAGCACTAGCAGAAGACTTTGTGCAAGAAAGTATTAGAAACAGAGGTAACTCTTCTGGATGATTTTCAGAAACAGATTAGATGAGTTTGTTGTGGTCTCTGTGATTCTCACAAATTCATTATCTTCACCTGCGTATGACATTCCAGTCCAAACACGGTCAAACTGACAGCTCAGAGGGTATTTCCTTAGCTTATCTCCCTCAGGCCGTCATGACTGCCATTGCAGTGCTCTTATGGGTATGAATGGAAGTAATTCTTAGCTTTCTCAATGGGCTTTTGCAGAATAGGCTTTAATCTGCCATGTTCTGAAATTTCTGCTACCTCAATTACTATATGGCAAAAGTTTATGGATTTACCTTCCTGTTTTAAAAACACAGCGGTGAATATTTCTGAAGAGATTTAAGAACCATCATTGTCCAGTTTTAGGGATGTGATCTCAGTGGAATTTGAAGCTAGTACTATCACAGCTCTCCAAGAAAATCTTCAAACCAATGGTATCCTCTGCCATCCATTTACTTACCTGAAAGGCTGCCTTTCTTATAGCCAGATGGGTAGAACTCTGCTCTTACAGTAAATCAACCTTATCTATGATTCCATCATGTTAAGGTCATACTCAGATCAGAAATTACTTTCCTTCCAAAGGTAGTGTTCTCCTGTAATCAAGATTGTATCATATTGCCTGCCTTAAAACAGAACCACTTTTTAAGACTTAGAATGGAATTTACATTGCCTGGATGTTAGAAGAGCCCTTGGTTTCTATGTTGATAGGAGTGCCACTTTCAAAACCCTCAAAGACTTTTCATTTGCTAGTCTTCAAAGAAAAGGGGACTACCAGATTCCTTATGGCAAAATAAAGATATTATCTGTATGATCACAAAATGTAAATACACATCTTGATTCAACTTGCTAAAAAATCCAGGGATGATGTGACTTTTGGGAGATCTGTATTATTTTTGTCTGGCATTACACTCCCACCTCCTATGCTTAGTAACTTGTTCATTACCCATTTGTGTGTGTTACTGAAACCATGAAAAGCATTGCATAAATAAGTATAAAACTGATAAAAATAGAGGGAACACAAACAGCTAAATAATTTTGACCAAAAACGGCAACAGCAACTACATTATCTGTAGCTTTCAACAATTCTTCCTCTGTACATGAGGCAGGGCATTGTGGTCAAGCATACAGATGCTGAGTTGTTTGTTCTGCTCCACAGTCGCACAAGGTGGAGGATTCTTCCAGGTAGTGTCATTTTGCCAGATTGTCTTTTGATCTGCCCACTCCGCTTTCTGAGTCTGTTCAGGGACTTCCAAGTTGCCCATTCTTGGTTTGCCCCTGGAGGTAGGCCCTCGTGGGGGGCATCCATTTGGGATTCCTTGTTTTAGCTGCCCAGTGGGATACTCTTGCTGTTGCTGGGGGAACAATAAGAGGAGTGCTGGTTCTCATGACACTTTTCCTTGATTTGAGTCTACAGAGAGGAGGCTGATAGCCATGCAGAGGATGGCTTTCACAGATTTCATCCTTCTCTCACAGTTAGCAGCAACTTCCCATTATACATCAGGGGTGGCAATGCCAGCTAGCTTGTAGAGTCTATCAACAAGTGTAGGTTTAAATCAAGACAAGGTCAGGCCTGTGCTTATTTGTGAACTCATAAAGCCCCATCCATGCTCTTCTGTGATTTTCTGCCTGTCCTTAGATACTAGGATGCCGTTGCTTTGGCATCTATGGAGCTGAGGGTTTGAATGGGAACAAGGATGGTGAGGTGCCTGAGGGTGAATAACATTAAACATTGAAATGTTCTTAGATTTTTTCTGAAACACAACACAGGGGTAATCCCTCTCTCTTCCCCCTCTCTTCCTCTCCCTCCTCTCTCTCTCCCTCTTACACACACACTCACCTTGACTTCAACTTTTCTGGAAGTCTTGTATCTCTATTATAAAAGCAGAAAAAGGTATGAAAAAAGTACTTGGTGTTCCACTGGTTCCAACAAGCCATGACCCTGAGGGTTACAGAAGAAAATTAATCTTTGATACCAGAAAAGTACAGTTAGTAGTAATATCTGTCAACTACTACTGTGTTTCCCCGAAAATAAGAGTGTCTTATATTATTTTTTGCTCCCAAAGATGTGCTAGGTCTTATTTTCAGGGGATGTCTTATTTTTCCATGAAGAAGAATTCACATTTAATGTCGAAAAAAAGAAGAACATTTATTATATACTGTACAGTAGTTGTCATCACAAACCAGCATAACCAGACAAACTGTGAATCTTATCAAGAATTTCTTGTTACTGCCATTATTTCCATGTACAACTGGTATGTACATTTACCAATCCTGCGTGCTCTGGTGTTCTGTTTGGCAGGCACTGGGCATGCTTCCAAACAAAAATTTGCTAGGTCTTACTTTTGGGGGAGGCCTTATATTTAGCAATTCAGCAAAACCTCTACTAGGTCTTATTTTCTGGGGATGTCTTATTTTAGGGGAAACAGGGTATCACTAACTTAAGGGGAAAGAACTATGAACCACAGTCAATACCCCCAACAGCACATGGAATTCCAAAGAGAGGGAGGGAGGGAGGGAGGATTTATGTCATTTGCTTCCAGCAAAATAACATTTGGAGGGTATGCTTCCAATTGCCTGAATACAGTTTTATAACTGATGTTTTCATGAGCCACTGCTCTACCTGAAGTAACCCTAATTAGAAATGGGAGAGCTTGGAAAATAACCATAAAAATTGGGGGAAGAAACCATTTTTTTCCAGTTTTTTCCCAAAGCCATTTTTTCCTGGATTTTTTTTTAAAGTGTATAGAAACAAAAAGTCTCGGAAATCTTTCATTAAGGTCTTCATGTTCATGTTTGAATACCATGTCATATATATATTATTTATCATTGGAAAAGAACATATTCTACATACTTTTCAATTTTTCTGGAAAAATTGGTTTTGAAAAAAAAGGAAAAAAAATATTTTCCCCCAATTGTTCCAGTCCCCCCCCCCCCCCAGGCCTTCCCATTTCTAACCCCAATGGTCTCAGTATGTATCATGGACAGTCTTAACCAATCAGTAGTGTTTGTCCACTATAGAGATGCAAAATACTTGCTAATGGAGATCACACTTGCAAATTAAAGGAGGGGAGATCCATTAAAATACAGGAATAATAGCAAATCATTGTTTTAAATCCTTAAATACTGATTTGTTAAAATATTGAAACATATTAATATAATAATAAACAAACAAATAAATCTTTATTATAGTCATAGACCAGCATAGGGAGAGTGGGATACAGTGTCATAAAAGCATTACACATTAAATTAATTGTGGATATAATACTACATTAGCAATTGTATAAATATTGTTAGATATAGAACATTTCACAGCATTTGAGATTCCAGGAGGGCATTGTCACAGTATCTAACATACAGTGGCAGAGGTGATGTCTAAATTAAGTAGTCAAGCTTCTTATACAGTTATTTATTAAGCTACCAGTGTTGGAATTTATTTTATGGCTGTGCACATAATCTGCGTTTTTGTTTATGCCTCTGGAAATCAGGTCCAGGTCAGAGTTCTGATAGCAAAGGCAGAAAATTGTATGTTACTTTATGTTGTCATTATATTAGTGTTTGACTATAAAAGGGTAAACATTGTACACTCATATGAAATCAATTTTGTAGAAAGTTGATCATGGAGTCATTCTAGATCACTGCTTCTGAAACTGTAGGTCCTCTTAGCTCAATATTCGTCTCACTCGTTCAGTCGTTTTCGACTCTTCGTGACCTCATGGACCAGTCCACGCCAGAGCTCCCTGTCGGCCGTCACCGTCCCCAGTTCCTTCAAGGTCGAGCCAGTCACTTCAAGGATACCGTCCATCCATCTCGCCCTTGGTTGGCCTTTCTTCCTTTTTCCTTCCATTTTCCCCAGCATCATGATCTTCTCCAAGCTTTCCTGTCTTCTCATGATGTGACCAAAATACTTCAACTTTGCCTCTAATATCCTTCCCTCCAGTGAGCAGGCGGGCATTATTTCCTGGAGGATGGACTGGTTGGATCTTCTTGCGGTCCAAGGCACTCTCAGGATTTTCCTCCAGCACCAGAGTTCAAAAGCGTCTATCTTCCTTCACTCAGCCTTCCTTATGGTCCAGCTCTCGCATCCATAGGTTACTATGGGGAATACCATGGCTTTGACTATGTGGGCCTTCGTTGCCAGTGTGCTTTTCAGTATTTTATCGAGGTTGGCCATTGCTCTCCTCCCAAGAAGTAAAGGTCTTCTGATTTCCTGGCTGCAGTCTGCATCTGCAGTGATCTTTGCACCTAGAAATATAAAGTCTGTCACTGCCTCCACGTTTTCTCCCTCTATTTGCCAGTAGTCAATCGGCCTGGTTGCCATGATTTTGGTTTTCTTGACGTTTAACTGCAGCCCGGCTTTTGCACTTTCTTCTTTCACCTTGGTGATAAGGCTCCTCAGCTCTTCCTCACTTTCAGCCATCAGAGTGGTATCATCTGCATACCTAAGGTTGTTAATGTTGTTAATGTTAAGCAGAAGCTCAATATTAGGGACACAAAAATTGGCAACAGTAAAAGTTTTCTGAACATTACCTAGTAGCTATTTTAGACATTCACACAAATCTGTTATGCAGTGTTCACAGTGTTCACCTATACACCTGGGGTCAGGTAAACAATTATTATTGGGCCAAAATATGTTACAAGTGTAAAAGTTTAAGAAGCCACGTCTAGAGGATAGAGAATGGTTCTTATATAGAAAACATTGTGCCTTTTAAATTCACATTGCCTCCATTTTCATGGGGTTTTTGTGCGACTAACTCCTGTATAAGTGACGAACCTGCTGTACTTTGTTTTCATATGCCATGTTCCAAAAAAAACTGTAAAAAATGTAGAGAAAACCATTCTCTATTCACTAAGCATAGTTGAGTGCCTCAACATTAAAACAGAGAAAACTATCTCCTGTACACATGGTTTATATAGTGGGGATGAGACATTGCACAGCAAGGTTTTTTCTCCCAGTCTCTTGTTAAGTGGGTGTCTTTAGTCTGGAACATTTCCCTCATTTTTAATTTTATATTTTTATTTATGAATCAAATTGGATTAAAAGGCAGTGGAAATGAAGAAGTGGCACATGACAGAAATTTAGAAGTTTCCCATATAGCCCATTTTGATCTGTACTGTATTTGTATAGTGCTGATCCGTAGTGTTTTATTGTGTTTCAAAATTCAAACATTAATTAAAAAACAGTGCTGGTGCTAAATGTAATCTTCCTGGGGCAGAGCAATAAAATATCAGTAAAACAGCAGCATGGCCAATAAAGTGTATTAACAAAAGTCATTTCAAACAGGTGGGATTTCAAAGCTCTAATACAGGGGTCCTCAAACTTTTTAAGTGAAGGGCCGGTTTACGGTCCCTGAGATTGTTGGGGGACCGGACTATGATGAAATAGTCCAAAATTAGGATTGTTGTTGTTGTGTGCCTTCAAGTCGTTTCAAACTTAGGTCAACCCTAAGTCTAAAGTTTAGGACATGGGCCAGGTAAATGACATTGGAGGGCTGCATCTGACTCGCAGGCCTTAGTTTGGGGACCCCCGCTCTAATAGATGCAGCAGCTCTTTTCTGGTCTTAGGCTGTTGGAGAGTAGATGAAGGTTTGAAGCTGCCCTTTCTTTACCATTTCATAGTGGTTTCTGTCGATGTGTTTGCACGGTCCTTTCCTAGCCTTATTCCAAGAATCTGGCTGCAGACTCAAAATAAGTTCTTGGTTCCTCCCCTTGCTCTTCTTCCTTAGCTGATATCTTTAATACTCCATATGTCCTGAAAATCACTGAGCATTGGAATATTTATTTTAAAATGCACCAAATAATTAATATATTTCTGCATGTGTAGAAATATGGAGAACCTGCTGTCTTATTTTGAGTGGTCTTATTTCATTTCTTATCCAATACATCTATCTGGGATTTGCATGAGATAGCTAGCAATTCTCTATTTCTCCATCCAGCATCTTCACAAACTTGATATAATGGTGCTTGCCATCTTTCTTTCTGCCATGTCTTTGTTTTTGTTTTAAAAAAATTGTGGTTTGTTTTAACCAGCTGATCTAGCTTTCTTGCAATCTTTCTTGCCCTCCAACTTTGGACTCACTCTTTCGTTTCTCTTGGCCTCTCACTTGATGTTCTCTTCTCTTCTGTTTCTGACCTCTCTCCTGTGAAATTACCTCTGTCTGACCACTGCCTACTGTCTTCAGATATTACATGCTTTCCACCTTACTTCCCACTCTGCCTTTTACTTCTTTAATAACTCGCCATCTAGCAATGCTGTGAGCTTCTCAAGATACTTCCCCAGCTTCTACTTCCTTGGGTGTTAAGTGCTATGTCTTAAAGCCTGCAATATCAGTCCTTTGCTATCCTTAATTCTCAACTCTTTTGCACCATTACATGAAAGCAGTAACGTTGCCTGGATTTCCACCATCATATAATCACAACAAGTTTCTATCTTTAACATGTAACAGTCAAATCTAAATTTCCTTGTAAAGACAATAAAAATAATTTGTGGTATTTCATTGAATAAGAAATCATACACTAAGTGTGTTTGGGTTGTTTTTCTTAAAATACTGTAAACTTTTATTTTAAAAATTTTGTTCTTTCTAAATAGGAAGAGTTCAATGTTTGAAACCCATTAAAATAGCCCACGGATATTTGCAGGGGAGGTTATCTTTGGGGCTCTACCTAATTAATTATGATATATTTTACCTCCATATGATTTATCATTACCAGTCCTGGAACCTCAAACATATGAGAGGGGGGGAAATCACTTGTTTAATTTGACTGGGACCTTGTGGCATTTTAATTGTAAGCATAAGTGTGACAGAATAAATCCAAATGAATGTGGACAGTGATTAACAAGGAACCCCTTGATATGGTAATGAGGATTTTTTTTAAAAAAAAATCAGAAATGTTTCTAAAGGTTTCATTAACATTTGTGCAACTGAACCATTTCATAGGTCCAAGCAATAGCTGAAAGCCACTAGCAATACATAACACATTTAACAAACAGATCCTAAAATAAAAACAGCCTAATGAAAGATTATTTTTATTTCTTCACTGGAACCAATATGGTGGTAAAATACTGAGCTATATATTGATAAAGTTTTACTTAGGAAATACGTTTTATCTCTCTCAAATATATGGATAACCCATTTTTAGGCTCTGAAAAGGTTTTAGGCCATCTTTTATTCCATAACTAGCTGTGCCCGGCCATGCGTTGCTGTGGCGAAGTATGGTGGTATGGGAAAGTATTGAGGAATTGGTGGTAGTTAAGGTAAAGGGTAAAGGTGTGGTGTCCAGATAATCCAGTTAAAGCAGATAATATAAGATTATATGGGTTATATAGCTGTGTGGAAGGGCCTTGAGTCTACACTGCCATATAATAAGTTAAAATCAGATAATCTGTATTTTATAGGCAGTGTGGAAGAGGCCTAAGTGAGGCCTAACTCTGCCTGTCCCCTGGGCTGAGTGGGTTGCTAGGAGACCAAGTAGCAGTGCTTAGCCTTCTAACTGGCAGCAATTGGATAAAAATAATTATTCCTCTCCCTCTAATTAGGACTTTATTTTTCTTTTTGTTGTATCAACCTAGAGGCATGGATGATGGGTTGTGTTGTCAATTTTTGAGGTTGTGGGGTGTTTAGTTTTGTTGTTTTGGCGGTCGCCAGGATTCCATCACTCTTTTATATATATAGAAGATAGGTAAGTGGGTGAGGATTAGCTGTGAAAGAGTTAGGGACATTTAATAGAGCCCTATTTCCATAAAAATCCTGTTTTGTCTTCATGGTGCCTGGTACTGCAGGTATAAGGATTCTGGTGTCCCTTATCAAGTGATGCCTTTCTCTCTCAACTGTGGGCATGTTCCCACAAAAAAAATTACACAATTTGCCATTGAAATCCACAAGCATGTGGACAACTTCAACAGAAAGGAGGAAACCATGAAAATGAACAAAATCTGGCTACAAGTATTAAAAAACTCAAAAATCAAAACAGTAGATGGGAAGCAACACTCTGAGGACAGAGGAGCCCCAAGGACAGCTAATGACTCTTAACAAAGGATGCCCCCCAGGCAAGAGACAAACCTTTCCAATGCTAATTAGAGTGATTAACTGAAACATTAACGCTGGCTTCCAACTGACAAAGGATTCTTGTCACACTCTAGACTCTCCACAGATATATATTTTTTCCTTCCTTGCCCAGTTTATCCATGCCTCACAACTTCTGAGGATGCCTGCCATAGATGTAGACGAAACGTCGGGAGAGAATATTTCTGGAACATGGCCACAGCCCGAAAGACATACAACAACCCTCAAATCAATAAAAGATTACCATTTTAACTTCTCAGTTTTGTAGGACTACATCGTATAGTCTTTAAAATCATGAAGAGATTTCAAATAGTTACATTTAAATAGCCCAAATAGTTCAGTGAATATAAACTTTATAGGTTTGTTAAATAAAAAGAACGTATAAACATCAAAGTCCTATCTAATTTACTTTCACGTGCTGCCCAGTGAAATGTTGGTAGGAAGCCCATATTCAGGACAAGAAAGGAATAGCAGTCTCTTGTTTTTTACCCCCATTCACTGGCATGTTTCCTTTAAGCTTATGAATTGCTTGCATAACGGTTGTGATTCAAAGTCTGAATCTATGTAAAGGGATACGATAGTACCTTTGAGACTTATTGAGAGAAAGATTTGATCGTATAAACTTTAATAGATTCTTCAACAGATGCATGGAGTGCCTATGGACAGATATTTATACCCATGAAAGAACTGGTTGCATGTATGTATAGTAATAGAAATACAAATCCAATGTGTATGGTGATAGGGTGATATATTCAGTTGTAACAATGATAATTGGGGGGCAGAGGTGGGTAGGAAGAGATTGCCTAAAGCCAATATGTGTAGATAGATACGAGGGTTGAATGAAAAGTAATGCCTCCACCTTCGTTAGCTGGGTTTGAATGAGAAGATTTTAATAAATCAAATGCAGAAATAATCCTTAGAATGTGCTCTTTAACTACCACTATTCATTTTTCCACATAATCACCAGACAATTGGATATATTTCTGCCAACAATGAACAAGTTTTCTGAAGCCGTCACGGAAGAAGTCGGCCCTCTGTTTCTGTAATCAGCATCTCACAATACCCATCGTGCACAGATCTTCCGATAGCCAAGCAAAGCAATAATGTGACCCACATGTTCTTGTGAAATGCCGATTATGCTTGAAATGTCTCTCTGAGTGATACGACGATCGTCCTAAATTAATCTGTAAACCTTTTGCTTGTGAAACTCGGTGGTTGCTGTCACAGGACGTCCAACTCTTTGTTTGTCACGCAAGTCAGATGTTCCCACTTCAACATCTTTAAACTTACTCGCCCAATGACACACAGTAACACAATCACCATAAACAGCTTGCATTCTCTGATGAATCTCCTTTGGCGTGACACCTTCTGCTGTCAAGAATTCAATGACTGCACATTGCTTAAGTCGCATTGACCAACCGTCTGCACAGGGTTCCATACTTTGCACTTTTACAACACAACCATTCAATGCTAAGGCTTCCCGCCAAATGGAACTGTAGAGGAGAGTCTACTGAACAAGCCAGTACCTGCCGCATACCAGTACTGCCATTTGTTGAGGAGTTATGAAGGTGGAGGCATTACTTTTCATTCAACCCTCGTAGATATCCATATAAATAGTGGAGGGAGTTCTTGGAATATATGTTGCTGCTGGAACTAGAAAGTAGGTGTAATAAAATGGGCAAGTATGGAACAGACAAGTGTTATGTGTTATGTTATGTTAATATATGTAGTGTGCCATCATAGTTATTGTTAGCCATAGAGTCACATAACCTATATGAGTGTGTCTTACTTTCTTTCAAAATCACAACAAATTCTGTCTTAATTGCATGCTTCATATATTACTCTATTTCTTCAATTCTAAGGCACACCTTTCCCCCATATTCACAGGTTGCATCTTAGAATCATATATGTATATGTTGGCAGTATTGAAATTAATATGCTTCTTACAATCGATGACGTATTAGAATCAAAGAAATATGGTAATTCTTTTAGTGTATTTTAAATCTCCTGTCAATAAATTTCATTGGCTGACCCTATATCTAGTATTATTGGAAAAAGAATTATTCTGTCTATTAACCACACTCTTGCATGTTTTTATCAGCTCCTTTCAAATCTCCTATTAGTCTCTCCTTTTTTTTGAAACAAAGAAATTAGTTTCTTATTTATTTATTTATTTTTTCACAAGGGAAACAGTAAGTTGAAAGATACCTTAGATCTGATCTGATCCTAAACATTACTGAATTCAGTACATGGAATGCAGAATGCAATGTGGGAATTGTACATCTATACACATGTTGAATTACTGCTACCAGCATTCTTTACCATTGGCTGCATTGGCTAGGATTACTGCACAGTTTGCACTCTTGGAGCTGCACAGTTCCTACATTATATACAGCATCCTTGCAAATAGCACTAGCAATTATTTCATTCCGGCAGCAAATTAAAGTCTGACTTCTTTTAAAAAACATTTAAAGGCCTATGTATGTATGGAATCATTAGGAACTCCATATATACACACACATGAATTATTTCATAGATTCTAAGCCAGTGGATCTCAACCTGTGGGTTCTCAGGTGTTTTGGCCTACAACTCCCAGAAATCCTAGCCAGTTTACCAACTGTTAGGATTTCTGGGAGTTGTCCAAAACATCTGGGGACCCACAGGTTGATAACCACTGTTCTAAAATGGCTTTGAATCTAAGACGCACACTAATTTCAGTACCGCCAACAGAGATATATATATATATATATATATATATATATATATATATATATATGCACCCATAATTCTGTTTTTTCAGATGTTTGTATGGAAAAAGTGTCCTTAGAATGGATGAAATACCGTATTATTGTCTTAAATTTAACTTTTGAATGTATTCATTTAATATCTTTTAGATTGTTTAAAATATTTAATTTTATTGTTTGAAATTGTTCTTGTTTTAATTTTAAATGTTTATTTGAGTTAATTGTAAGCGGCACCGGGATTCTATGATAGAAATACTTTAAATAATCAAATAAAGAAAAAAAATGCTGAAGTCAAAGAAAGTTGATAGGTTCTGGAAATTGGTTACATTCCTCCCCTATGGAGAGATAACAAGTCGTTTTTGAAGGCTTTCTTGGCTGGAATCACTGGATCACTGTGCGTTTTTTGAACTGTATGGCCGAGTTCCAATAGCATTCTCTCCTGACGTTTCGCCTTCATCTGTGCTGGCATCTTCAGAGGTTCTGTTGACAGTGAAGCAAGTGGAGTATGTGTATGTGTTTTTATATATCTATATCTATATCTATACCTATCTGTGGAATGTCCAGAGTGGGAGAAAGAACCCTTGTCTGTTTAAAGCAAGTGTGAATGCTGTAATTAGCAAGCTTGAATAGCACTGAGTTGCCATGAAGCTGCAAAGTCAGTGAGGGTATCTGCATAGAAGTAGCTTGGCCTCTCTTGCCCGAGAGGCATCCTCTGTTTGGGAGTTGTTAACTGGCACTTGATTGTTTGTTGTCTGAAATTCTCCTGTTTCTGGGTGTTCAAACACCATCCTATATAATAAGGTGGAATTCTCAAGTGACTCACAAATGTCTTCTTTGACTGCAGCATTCATTATATCATTCTAGATTGTATTTTTTTTAAAAAAATATCTTCATAGTTACTCAGTTACAGAACATTCAAGAGTGCTGCAACAATGTAGCTAGGAATGATAGAGAAGGTCATTATAAAATACTGTAATTACTAAAATTCTAAAGAGAATGTCAGAGGTAAGGAAGTCTGTTCCTTTGAGAACAGACGACGACATGATGGACTTCTGAAGCTGTCTCTCTCACAACTTTTGCTCTACAAAACTGTTGGATAACTTTAAATCACTCGGCTCCCTTATGATCTTCTGTGTGCACCTGACAATCATTGGCTTAATTTTCCTCAATACTGTACGATTTAATTTAACTGATGGAAACCTGGCACTTGTGTCCTGGCTCATAAGGGAATGGGTCCTGTGCTCATACCAAAGTTGTCATTAAATGTTAATGAACACTGAAGGGAAACCTTCAACTTTCAAACAGAATCTCACTGAAATGAAAAAGAGTGAAACAACTTTTAGACTCTTTGTAGACTCAATAAGGATAGGAAGCATTCCCTGACCATATTCAAACTACATGTCTTTCTGCTGTTGAGAAGTGTAATTAATTGATATGAGTGTTGAAAATATTTTCATTTTAATTTGTTTGTATTTACTGGTGCTCTACAATAGTATTACAAATGTGTTAATTCCTTTGAGAAGCCCTTTGCGTGAATTCCATGCCAAGTCTATTTCATTGAAGTACCCAATGAATATTTCCTACTGTAGGAAGGAATATAAGAATAATTTAAAGCATAGGGAAGCTGACCAAACACATATGGGCATACTGATTTAAACAGAACTTGCACCTATGTACAATGGCTGGTGATCAAAATAGCAACTGTAAAATCCCCCCATAACTTCAAGGCAGTTGAGGAAAGAAATGTGTTGTCGAAGGCTTTCATGGCCGGGATAACAGGGTTGTTGTATGTCTTTCGGGCTGTGTGGCCATGTTCCAGAAGCATTCTCTCCTGACGTTTCGCCCACATCTATGGCAGGCATCCTCAGAGGTTGTGAGGTATGGAGAAAACTAAGCAAAGAGGTTAATATATATCTGTGGAAAGTCTAGGGTGAGAGAGGTCAGTGTGAATGTTGTGTAGTTAATCACTTTAATTAGCATTGAAAAGCTTATCTGCTGTCTTCTTCCTGCCTCTGGGGATCATTGGCACTTCCTTGGGAAGCTTGATGCTTATTTCAGCATATCTAAGAAAATGTAGATTTTTTAAAGAAAGAACATTTTTTTTTATAACATCACAAAAGGAAAATGATTTCCTCTTGGAAGCCACAGAGCAAAGTAGAATGAATAAAGAGGAGTTCACTGAATGAAAAACTAGAATGAAGTCAGAGATGTGGTGGTTCAGTATTTTGAGATCATAGAATCATAGAATCATAGAATAGTAGAGTTGGAAGAGACCTCAAGGGCCATCTAGTCCAACCCCCCGCTAAGAAGCAGGAAATCGCATTCAAAGCACCCCCGACAGGTGGCCATCCAGCCTCTGCTTAAAAGCCTCCAAAGAAGGAGCCTCCACCACGGCCCGGGGGAGAGAGTTCCACTGCCGAACAGCCCTCACAGTGAGGAAGTTCTTCCTGATGTTCAGGTGGAATCTCCTTTCCTGTAGTTTGAAGCCATTGTTCCGTGTCCTAGTCTGCAGGGCAGCAGAAAATAAGCTTGCTCCCTCCTCCCTATGACTTCCCCTCACATATTTGTACATGGCTATCATGTCTCCTCTCAGCCTTCTCTTCTGCAGGCTAAACATGCCCAGCTCTTTAAGCCTCTCCTCATAGGGCTTGTTCTCCAGACCCTTAATCATTTTAGTTGCCCTCCTCTGGACGCTTTCCAGCTTGTCAGCATCTCCCTTCATCTGCGGTGCCCAAAACTGGACACAGTATTCCAGGTGTGGTCTGACCAAGGCAGAATAGAGGGGGAGCATGACTTCCCTGGATCTAGACGTTATTCCCCTATTGATGCAGGCCAAAATCCCATTGGCTTTTTTAGCTGCCGCATCACATTGTAGGCTCATGTTTAACTTGTTGTCCACGAGGACTCCAAGATCTTTTTCGCACACACTGCTGTCAAGCCAGGCGTCCCCCATTCTGTATCTTTGATTTCCATTTTTTCTGCCGAAGTGAAGTATCTTGCATTTGTCCCTGTTGAACTTCATTTTGTTAGTTTCGGCCCATCTCTCTAGTCTGTCAAGATCGTTTTGAATTCTGCTCCTGTCTTCTGGAGTGTTAGCTATCCCTCCGAGTTTGGTGTCATCTGCAAACTTGATGATCGTGCCTTCTAACCCTTCGTCTAAGTCGTTAATAAAGATGTTGAACAGAACCGGGCCCAGGACGGAGCCCTGCGGCACTCCACTTGTCACTTCTTTCCATGATGAAGACGACGCATTGGTGAGCACCCTTTGGGTTCGTTCGCTTAGCCAATTACAGATCCACCTAACCGTAGTTTTGTCTAGCCCACATTTTACTAGTTTGTTTGCCAGAAGGTCGTGGGGGACTTTGTCGAAGGCCTTACTGAAATCTAGATATGCTACATCCACGGCATTCCCTGTATCGACCCAACTCGTAACTCTATCGAAAAAAGAGATCAGATTAGTCTGGCATGACTTGTTTTTGGTAAATCCGTGTTGACTATTAGCAATGACCGCATTTGTTTCTAAGTGTTTGCAGACCACTTCCTTAATGATCTTTTCCAGAATCTTGCCTGGTATTGATGTGAGGCTGACCGGACGGTAATTGTTTGGGTCGTTCTTTTTTCCCTTCTTGAAGATAGGGACCACATTCGCCCTCCTCCAATCTGCTGGGACTTCTCCTGTTCTCCAAGAACTCTCGAAGATGATTGCCAGTGGTTCTGAAATAACTTCCGCTAGTTCCTTCAATACTCTTGGATGTAGCTGATCTGGCCCTGGGGACTTGAATTCGTTTAGAGTGGCCAGGTGTTCCTGGACAACTTGTTTCCCTATTTGGGGTTGGATTTCCCCCAATCCTTCGTCCATTCCATGTTGCTGAGGTTGAAGATGGCTTTCTTTTTGTGAGAAGACCGAGGCAAAGAAGGCATTAAGCAGTTCTGCCTTTTCCCTATCCCCTGTCAGATGGAAACCAGAATGTCACAGAGTGAACACCATGGAATTTATGGTCCATTTAGTGACACTAGACTTGTAGTCTAATCGCTTTTTTATTGCCATTACCAATTCAGCTTGTAATATAAGGGGAAATATCCTGTGTCCTTCTTACATCATTGCGCTGCTCACTATTTTGGTAGCTGGCATAAAGTAGAGTTCGATGGCTTTAAGCTTAGTTTCTTAGTGAACGAAGAGAGATGGGTGTGCCAATTTTAATTAAACGCACAACTTAGAGTAGGCTACCAGTTTAGACATATTTTTGCACTACCACTTCCAGAACATACTGCGGGTAGTCAGCCTTCTTTGCTGCTGTTGTTAGTGATCTGTCAGTTTTTTCTGACATTGACTGAATTTTATTTTAGGTGGCTTAATTGTGTGTTCTTGGTAAGAGCAGGAATAACAACAGAGTGTGGTCTATGACCTTGTCCTGTCAGTGTTGATAAGCTGAGCTATGCGATCAGATTTAAAACAAATGAAAGTTTCTGTCAATAGTTTCTGGGACCAGTTTTCTAAAACTTCCTTGACATGAATACCAAGAATGTTTCTGTAAACCTCCCTTTCAAGAATACTGAAATGGAAGGATAGCTTTACCTTCACTGATTGTAATGCATGGGCCTCAGCTTGAATACAATGACAGGTGCTTGGCCTGAAAAGAAAACAATGGGAGAAGAATGTCAGAGTGGTTTACCACAAGTCGGGTAAAGCCAGCAGTGGCCCGTGAAAACGAATTCCATGTGCTGAGCTAGTCAGGAATTGTTAGATTTGTGTAAAATGTTTATTTGTTAAGCTTTGTGACCAGCATCATTACTCTTCATTATTATGTCACTGAGCAGTAACTTGTTAAAGATTAAAGGTTCCAAATGGTTGCTCCTGCCTAAGGTATGTAAATGTCTTGAAATCCGGACACTAATTTACTGGCCAGTTCTGCTGGTTTCCACGGAAATAGAAATATTAGAAAGCATGGAGTATAGCTCAGAATGACTGATCCTGCCGTCATGATGCACATACAAATCCCGTTGATGTCAGTAACATTTACCTACTGAAAAACAAAAAGGGTATACAATTGGCCATAAGAGAGAAAACTGACCTGAACTTTAAAAAACAACCGTGACCTTACAGATTCTAGTATTATTGCTATAAATCCCAAGGTGGGACCATGATCTAAACGTATTGAAGGTGATGTAAATAAGACTCTGTTCTGATGGCTCTTTCTGGTAATTTTTAACTGCCCCTGCCATTTCTACATTACAATGCAGTTGAAGTAGCCAGCAGCTTGTGGGATACTGTATAAGAAAACATGGTTTCCTGGATCTTGCTATCTATTTTATCCTTTTTCAGTTGTATAAGTATATTGTGCTTCAAAAATCAGTAGCGCACAGATCCCTTGAGAGTAGCTTTGGAAAGGAGAGAACCCCCTCTGCCAAAAATCCTTGAGATTTTTCCTTATAGAATGTTGTTTGAATATGGCTCACATCCACAGTTTGGTTCTTTATTTTAATTTTAGTTTTTCTCTGAAAAAGAAACAAACAAGCTTTCTAGCCATATGAGTAGTTGCTAATAAGCATTAGCTAAAAGCAAGCTTCCATATCACAGAAGTACTGTGAAGTCTGCCAACTAATTTTTTTTTGCTTCTAGTACTTTCCACAAGAAGTGTATTTGCAAATGCTAAATTTGGAAATTCCATCTTAGAAACCAAGGTCAGGTGTCAAACATTTATAGTATGTCTTCCATCTCCTTGGAGAATAGATATTTCCTCCTCTAGGCCTGTGAAACTACACCAAATTTTGCATGAATTGGGATAATATGAGGCTACACAGGTAGAATAACAGCCTATTTACAGCAAGTTAAATCACAGACCAGCCATAGAAGCAGATTTTTAAAACTAATAAAGCAAGTCTGTGCCATTTGCTTTCCTTTATATTGGTTGCAGGTGTTTACCTCTTCCTCCCAAGTTACAAAAAGTCTTACAGGACCATTTTAAACTACTTCAAGACTGGAGGCCAGATCCGTTAAGCATTTATAGAGATTAAAAAACTACACTGCACTTTTCCTTTTCCCAGTGCAAGAATTAAAACCATTATGCCCTGCAGTGTTGCTTGTAAGCTTGGTGAGTTAATGTTTTATTTTTAAAGTAATACTGTACATATAAATACTTATTCATGCAAATGTTGGAATACAATCATGCACATTTGAAATTAAATCTGAATTTATTACAGGAGATAGGATCCAATGAGTAAAATTTGTTGAAAAAAGTTATAGTTGTACAATCATGTAACTATTTTCTAAACCTATTAATGGGCTAGCGGTGGTGCAAAAATATGTCTGGCTTCTCAACATTTGCCATAGAACAATGATAATTTGCAGTAACATTGTGTACATTGAAATACCAATGCAGAAATTTTGTTACTGATATTTATTTTTAAGAACATGAATTATCAACTGGTTGCTTTGACTAAATGGACAGTTTTGAAAGGATAATTGGAATTTAAAGGGGTAATATATTTATGAGAGGGGTACAAACAAATTTGAACAGATATTGTCCTCTCTGCTCTGGGGTAGCAGAGAGAACAGGCACACTTAAAGGAGAAAATATAAACAAGATGGTACAGTTAAGCCTCCACATTCTCTGGGTTAGGGGTGCAGGATCCCCAAGAAAGACAAAAACACAGCCAATAAAAACCTATTCTTTTTTTTATCGGAGAGAACACTTCTCTGGGAATGTCTAGGACCTCCAGTACTCCTCTATGGCAACTCCTGCCAAACGTCGACTCTCTGGTCGACATTTGGCAGGAGTTGCCATAGAAGCGTACTGGAGGATTTACAGATTCTTAGAGAGAAAATACTAATCAAACTCACGAACAATCAAATCTATACTAGTGAAACCTGAAAATGTGGACAACTGTAGTAGTCTCTATTTAATTCTCCTAATGAAGACATTTGAACTGAGCTGTTGAACAGAAAACAGACCTCACATTTGATAGCAATCTGAATGGGCTGCCCAAATGAAATAGAAATTTCCAATATTATGCAAATGATTAATTCAGTAGAAGAGTGTTGCTGTACTAAAAAAGTGTTGCTGTCCCATAAAATTGTCTTGTTGAATATGTTACGTCATACTTAGATTTACAAGAGGAAAACAGCAATTGAAAATACTGAAAACTGGAGAAAAATAAAACCGATTTAGTGTAGAACTACAAATGGGGAGATCTCTGGTACCAAGCTCGTTTCTCTTATGAATTTGCCAGATATCCTTTGGCAAACCAGGATATCGCCGTTCTCCTATCCGTAATATGGGTGCAGGAATAGGAATAATACTAACTTAACCTAAATAGTCGTTGTAAGATTTCATTGAGATTAAATATATAAAACACTCTGAATGCTCGGAAGTGGTACACAAATGTTAAGTGCTGTTATTGCAAAATGTCAAAATGCAAAAACCCATGACTTTTTCAAAATAATTGATGTGACATTGTTTTGCAGCAGCTGTTCCTGGCTTTCCCACACTAGGCTGCTATTATGTACACTTCTTAAATGTTTAGAAGGAAAATCTCTTTTACCCAAACATATTAGTCTCTTGTATTTTTCTGAAACTTTAACATTGCCTCAGTTGCAGTATAAGGCTGTATAAGAGAAGTGAATCCTTCCCAAATTTGTAGGAATCAGCCCTCTCATAGTTCTGGTGAAATAGCTCATGTATAAAGTGGGAATGGGAATTATGCAAAAATCCATTTGTTGTTGGACCACAAGTCCCGGCAGCCCTAACTCATAGAGACAATTCTGGGAGTTGTAGTTCACCATGTCAGGATAAATGGGCAACATAGAAGAAAGTGGGTTACCTCACCAAATGAAATTCTGGAATCAGTTTGTGCCTGGATTATAATTACACAAACCACAGAATATTGATACAAATTAAGACAGTGGTTCTAAACTTGGGTTCCCCTGATGTATTTCAACTCCCAGGAATCCTAACCTCTGGTGAACTGGCTGGGATTTCTGGGAGTTGTAGGCCAAAAACATCTGGGGACCCAGGTTGAGAGGTTGCATTAAGAGTTTTCTGTTTTGCATTTTTGTGAGAGTTTGGTGTCTGGCCACTGCAGTTTGAATCTAGCTTAAAACTATAATCAAGTGTAAATCGGGCCATGGTATGAACTTTTTCTATAAATCAAGGACATTCCTACATAATGTTTGACTCGTTTCTGTGTAATTAATGAATTAACAAGCCTGTGCATTTTTCTTATCTAAAGACAGCTAATTCTCTGTATTCTATGACTCCCTCTATTCGCAAATACCTCACATTGTTCTCCTCTAATACATGCAAGCCTATCAAGCTACCAGCTTTTAGTTGTCTAACTTTAAATTGATTAGAACACATTAATTTTTAAATAAGTGTCACATATCCTTAACCAAGCCCTACGAGGTTGAGAAGGCTTCATGGTGTTAAAGTCTGAACCAAAACCGAGTGAGGAGAATTTTAAAAATATGGGCTGCCCTTCATTAGCCCTCATGATATCTCCTGACAGGCAGTGTGCGCTGATGTTGCCATGCCAGGCCAGGGCAAGCCCGGCTGCCATGCACCATTTACCCTCTGTCAGCAGCTTCAGTCAGTGCCTGGGCAATACTGTACACACGAGTCTGTCATGCGTCAGCCTCAATTAGGCTCAGTTTGCTGCGTTTGGGAAAAGCAACAGCCCTACTGTTAACCATTTTTGTTCTCTCTGTCACTCTCATTTTCTTATTTCATTCAACTGTCTCTGCAAACTGTTTTTGATTTTGACAGTGGTATTCCTAGGGTAATTCCTGCAAATAGTTATTGCAATATAACGCGTGGTAAATTGATGTAAAGTATCAGTAAAATTCCACTTGGCTTCTTGATGCTTTCTTGCATCAGTGGAAGGATTTACAAGCATTCCTTTATGACTTGCCACATGGCAAAGATTTGCTAACGTCTGTGAAGGTGGATGGGTCAAACTTTAATCAGTAACTATCTGTGAATGAACGGGATGGAATAACGATCATTTTTATTGATTTGAATGTATTTTCATACAGAAAAGTGCAGTATAAATGACAGTAAATAAAAGAAGGAATCTGAGTACAGAAAAAGTGTATCTACAGTAGAGTCTCACTTATTCAACATAAACGGGCCGGCAGAATGTTGGATAAGTGAATATGTTGGATAATAAGGAGGCATTAAGGAAAAGCCTATTAAACATCAAGTTAGGTTATGATTTTACAAATTAAGCACCAAAACATCATGTTATACAACAAATTTGACAGAAAAAGTTGTTCAATTCGCAGTAATGTTATATAGTAATTACTGTATTTATGAATTTAGCACCAAAATATCACGATGTATTGAAAACATTGACTACAAAAATGCGTTGGATAATCCAGAACGTTGGATAAGCAAGACTCTACTGTATTTCACATAATTCCAGAGGGTCAGCAATAGGAACAGATGGGGCAATGTACTGAAGTGTGCTAGTATTTCCTTGCATGTCTCTAGTGTTTCATATTTTGGGAGGGTAAGGGACATATCCATTATGGTGCAAATGGATGTGTGTCACGTGGGTTAAATGTAGTTTTGAAATGGCCCAACAAGTAATTTCCAAGAAGCTTCATATGTATTGTTTTCACCTCAAATCTCCCACACATTATACCCTGTTTCCCCTAAAATAAGACATTCGCAGAAAATAAGACCTAGTAGAGGTTTTGCTGAATTGCTAAATTAAAGGCCTCCCCCGAAAGTAAGACCTAGCAAAGTTTTTGTTTGGAAGCATGCCCGCTAAACAGAACATTACAGCCTGCAGGATCAGTAAACATACGTACCATAGATTGTTGTACATGGGAATAATGGTAGTAACAAGAAATTATTGATAGGATTCACAGTTTGTTTGGTTATGCTGGTTTGTGATGACAACTGCTGTACAGTATATAATCAATGTTCATTTTTTTGTTCAACAATAAATGTGAATTCTTCTTTATGAAAAAATAAGACATCCCCTGAAAATAAGACCTTTGGGAGCAAAAATTAATTAAGACACTGACTTATTTTCAGGGAAACACGGTACTTTTAAAAGCAGACACCCACTCCCTGAATTTCATTTAATCAATTTCAGGCCAGTTTTCAATTTTTTGATTTTTTTTTTATCTTCTAAAATTGGCGTGTCCTTTTCATTTCTGTGTCTTTTGTAAATCTAATAAAGATTCCCATTTCGCTCCATCATATAAATCACTGCTTAAACTGTGGGTCCCAACCCCAAATTGAGTCCCCTTAGATCAATGTTGGGGTCACAAAAATTTGGCAACAATAAGTTTTCGGAACACCAAACTTACACAAATGTCTTAGAAACAACGTACATTGACTACAGTGGACTCTGCAGAAAATGCTTCAGCATTAGATAAATCAGCCTGTTAAACAGGTCTTACAAATGTCGATTTATTGTCATTAATATTTCATAGAATCATAGAATAGTAGAGTTGGAGGAGACCTCATGGGCCATCCAGTCCAACCCCCTGCCAAGAAGCAGGAAATCGCATTCAAAGCACCCCCGACAGATGGCCATCCAGCCTCTGTTTAAAAGCCTCCAAAGAAGGAGCCTCCACCACAGTCCAGGGGAGAGAGTTCCACTGCCGAACAGCTCTCACAGTGAGGAAGTTCTTCCTGATGTTCAGGTGGAATCTCCTTTCCTGTAGTTTGAGGAAATTTGATTTTTATACCTATTTATCTAGGGTCTCGTAAATATTCTTCTGCAGAAAGGAGTCATGCATGGAAAAAGTTCAAGAAGCCCTGAAAGAATATCAAAGAGTTCTAGTTTGAGGAATAATTGTGGCATCTATGAAAATCACCCCCTTTTCTTTCAGCAGAGCTCAACTTCACTATGTTTAATATGAAAACATACCAGTGTGGTTAGTAATTAGCAATCTTCTCATTTTGAGGTCTAACCAGATAGGGAAAAAGATGTGCTGATACGAAGTGTTCATTACAACACCGCCCACCCCCAAATAAACACACACCATGACTTCTCAGGCTCGCTCCACCTCCAAGTGCAGAACACACATGACTATTTATGTAATAAAAAGGCTACTGTGCACTTTAATGGACAGTGAGACATTTTTATAGCTCTCTATCCTTGAGGGATTTATAGAGCCTTATGGACCTGGTCAGTGTGTAAAATCACACCAGCCCAAGAGACTGTTGTCAGATGTTGGTAACAAGTCAGTGTTTGAAAAGAATCAAAACAATATAAATCCTGTGAGATGTGTGGCAGCAGGAAGTGTTCTAATGGGGAGGAAGACGGGGTCGGCCACCACACAAGAGAACAAGGAGAAAAAAGTGTTTTTTTCCCTTTCATGCGTACAGCGCCAGCAGGGGTAAGCAGGTTTCTATAAAGAATCTCCTCCGTGGATCAATCCAGCAGAACAGATGGAGCGTGTAGATATTGTACATCAGATTTCCATAGCATGTGGCAAAACAATACAATATGGCAACTGTTTAACTGCACAACTTTTAAAAACATCCATAATTATCGGGAGTTAAGAAGATTTGTGGGTGTAATGATTTCCCCGCAATAAGTATGCAGGTTAGATAGCACTTTCCCCAAGGAATACATTAGCAATGACTATGAAGTTGTTCAGCATCTTGAACAAAACTTTTAACTATGCTAGTAATACATGCTTGGAGTAATGGATTTTATAAATGATGGTTCCTGTTCCTGTCCTGAAATATAAAACCTGCTATTATTCTCTTGAAGTAGAGGCAAATTTCAGTATAGAATCTAGGCATGCAAAAGTTATAATGATTCATAAAAATGTCACAATTCCTGAATATAGAATAATTGCAGCAATGGATAAATATTCAACAAAATTGAGAATTTGCCCAAGATCCTCCAATGATCCAGCTGTTTTAATCATATTCTTTAAATCGATATGATATTTTGAAGCTTTTGAAGAACCTGAGTTTCTATGAAAACGAAAAGCACTCAGCCTAGATTTTGTTTTATTAAAACAGACAAATCTAAATTATAATCCAGATGGTAGCTTTCAAGATTTCATAAACATTGTCTAAAGCTGTCTTCTTGAGTGTCACAGTGTTTGTGTGAATATTTTAAGAGACAATGAATACATTGCTAATGGATCTGCTTTTAAGAAGTCAAAGGTTGTAGTTCGTTTGGAAAACAGAAGAATTTGGGCAAGTGGTTATTAGTTTGGGTGGGATATTAATGAGCTTTATTCAGAAATAATTACTTTCAAATTTGGATGAGAAAAGTCACATGAAATCTTCAGGTCAGTTATATTTTCTGTTAATGGGATGGCTTTTTAAAGTGATTGTGTATGCCGTTATCCATAAGACTGCGATAATATTTCATATTGTATACCTGTAATTTTACCTTCAGCCCTCACAGTTATCCTGAGAAGTAGCAGTAGCAAGACCTTATTACACTTGTTTGACTGTGTCATTCACACAAAAATAAAAAATAAAAACAATCAAGATTCCGTGCATGTCAACCAATCCATCATATGAGGGAATGTCATTCTAGAACAGTGGTTCTCAAAGTGTTCTTCACGAAGTTCTTGGGGCTCTGCGAACCATACCAAGGGGCTCCGTGGTTCCCTTCTCCTCCTTCATCTCTAAGCCTTCCCTCCTCTTTCCTGCTGCTCCCCTCCCACCACCTCCTTTGCTGCCAAAAGCCTTTTTTCCTCAGTCCCCTTGCCACCAAAAGCCTTTTTTTGCTTCCCTTGCCACCAAAAGCCTTTTTTCTTCACCTTCCTTACTGCCCTTATAGAATCAGAGAATCATAGAATAGTAGAGTTGGAAGAGACCTCATGGGCCATCCAGTCCAACCCCCTGCCAAGAAGCAGGAAATCACATTCAAAGCACCCCCGACAGATGGCCATCCAGCCTCTGTTTAAAAGCCTCCAAAGAAGGAGCCTCCACCACAGTCCAGGGAAGAGAATTCCACTGCTGAACAGCCCTCACAGTGAGGAAGTTCTTCCTAATGTTCAGGTGGAATTTCCTTTCCTGTAGTTTGAAGCCATTGTTCCGTGTCCTAGTCTGCAGGGCAGCAGAAAACAAGCTTGCTCCCTCCTCCCTATGACTTCCCCTCATATATTTGTACATG
This sequence comes from Anolis carolinensis, assembly GCF_035594765.1. Classification (NCBI taxonomy): domain Eukaryota; kingdom Metazoa; phylum Chordata; class Lepidosauria; order Squamata; family Anolidae; genus Anolis; species Anolis carolinensis. The sequence goes on along the minus strand of NC_085843.1, from coordinate 164,182,157 downwards.
GCTATCATGTCTCCTGTCAGCCTTCTCTTCTGCAAGCTAAATATGCCCAGTTCTTTAAGCCTCTCCTCATGGGGCTTGTTCTCCAGACCTTTGATCATTTTAGTTGCCCTCCTCTGGACACATTCCAGCTTGTCAACATCTCCCTTCAACTGCGGTGCCCAGAATTGGACGCAGTATTCCAGGTGTGGTCTGACCAAGACAGAATAGAGGGGGAGCATGACTTCCCTGGATCTAGACGCTATACCCCTATTGATGCAGGCCAGAATCCCATTGGCTTTCTTAGCAGCCGCATCACATTGCTGGCTCATGTTTAACTTGTTGTCCACGAGGACTCCAAGATCTTTTTTGCACACTTCTGTCTAGCCAGGCGTCCCCCATTCTGTATCTTTGCATTCCATGTTTTCTGCCGAAGTGAAGTATCTTGCATTTGTCCCTGTTGAACTTCATTTAGTTAGTTTCGGCCCATCTCTCTAGTCTGTCAAGATGTTTTGAATTCTGCTCCTTTCTTCTGGAGTGTTGGCTATCCCTCCCAGTTTGGTGTCATCTGCAAACTTGATAATCGTGCCTTCTAACCCTTTGTCTAAGTGTTTAATAAAGACGTTGAACAGAACCGGGCCCAAGACGGAACTCCACTTGTGACTTCTTTCCAAGATGAAGACGACGCATTGGTGAGCACCCTTTGGGTTCGTTTGCTTAGCCAATTACAGATCCACCTAACCGTAGTTTTGTCTAGCCCACATTTTACTAGTTTGTTTGCCAGAAGGTTGTGAGGGACTTTGTCGAAGGCCTTACTGAAATCTAGGTAGACTACATCCACGGCATTCCCTGTATCGACCCAACTCGTAACTCTGTCGAAAAAAGAGATCAGATTAGTCTGGCATGACTTGTTTTTGGTAAATCCGTGTTGACTATTAGCAATGACTGCATCTGTTTCTAAGTGTTTGCAGACCACTTCCTTAATGATCTTTTCTAGAATTTTGCCTGCTTTGTTTGCTTCCAAAACCCTATTTCCCTCCCACTGGACAGTGGGTGCTTTGATTCTGCTCTTCCCACATGGCAGAAGGGAGTTGGACTGGATGGCCCTGGGGCCTTCCACTGAAATACTGTTAATCTTATGTTGGTTAAAATTGTTCTTCAAAAGTTTGCCCATATCTGATCTATATATATATACCTTATATATATAAACATTTCTTGGGACTCCACAAGAACCTTTTGCTTCAAAAAGGGCTCCGCGGCTGAAGGTTTTGAAAAACCCAGGTCTAGAAGATTTGTATGTTCCTCTTCTTCACCATGTTGGTATTTTGCTTTCACCTTTGCTTGCGTATGGGCGACACACTCCGCCTGAATGTAAACGCACAATGAAGGACACCACACAGTATGAGTTTTGGGTATAAAATTGGCCACAACATTTATTAGATACCGGAATAAGGGTTGGCTGCCATGCATGGGTCCTGGATCACTGATCGGTCAGCCCAGTGCTGCTCGATCCCGAAACGAATCCAAAGGCGCGACCGAAACCAGACCCGGTGATCCGTACCAAAGCGCCGCCCAGTGTCCGCGATGCTACTCCCTCCTCCTGCCAATGAGGGGGGGGGGAGTAAGCATAGCTGATCCGGGGCCCATGCCACACGCCAAAAACATAGTTGTGACAAAACAAACATTGAATACGATAACAATAACAGAACTGCATGTAGGGTGGGTGGGATGGCAAGCAAGCAAGCAGCCGACTGCTCCCCTCTACTTGTCCCCTGGGATGAGCAGCAGCGGGGCCCGCCCCTCCGGGCGTGCCTGTCCAATGGCAGGCCGGGGCGGACCCAACTTGGACTGGCCCAGAGGCCTGGCGGCGGGAAAGTTTCCCACCGCCCAGTGGGCCTCTGGGAAGAAGAAGACTTCCCCAGTGCCTGCCATGATGGGGGCGGGGCGCCCTCCCCCGCAACAGGCTTGGCCTGGTAAGTGAGGCCCTGCTTTTTTTGCTGAGTTGCAGTGGCCAGAAGGCTCTAATAAATTCTAATAGTGGCACCTGCCCAATAAACTGTGCACCTGTAGACAGTTTCCTACCAGCTCCAAGTGAGGTTCAAGATGTGTTTTACTTACTATAAAGCATTAGTCATGGGGTCCTTGAAGAGCAAATTCATCACTGTTGACTATGATGGCCAGAACTGCTGGGAGCTGTAGTCCCATATCATCTGAAGGGAAACTCATTTCCCACAACCCCTCCTGTGTAACATGTAAGCAAGAGCCTTCGCTTCTTACACCATGGTATTGTTGCTGGTGTGAACCTTGAGGTCATTTCAGCATCAAGCCAAATCTCTTAGTTTCTTAAAACATTTTAATATGATCAATCAACCTGGTATTGTTTTTAAATTGTTTTTTCTTGTGTCCAGATTACATTTTATAGTATATACTTGTTTTCCACTTTTGCTAAAAGTGATTTATGAGTATCAAAAATAAAATTGAGGGTGAAAGGTGAGGGCAACATACAAACAAGGTGTGGATTTCTGCATGTTCCAAAATTTTCAAACGTTTAGTAGTCTGAAAAAATAACAAATATATGAAGTGAACATGGAGAAATAAATGATTTGCTGATTATGTCCTGAAGATTCCTTGTAAAAACCAAACAAAACCAATCAGAGGGAACAAACCATTATTATTCCAGAGCAAACACACCATGGAAGCTGTCCTAATGTGGAGGAAATAGTGGAAATAAATGCACAGATAACTAATTCATATATGTGGAGTGACATTGTTGTTATGAGCCTTCAAGGTGGCAAATCTAAGGCAAACCTATCACAGTGTTTTATTGGCAAGATTCATTCAGAAGAGGTTTGCTATTGCCTTTTTCTGAGACTGAGAGAGTGTGAATTGCCTAAGACCACCCAGTGGGTTTCTATAGCTGTAAAGGAATTTGAACCCTCATCTCACAGAATCCTTAACCATTATAAACACCCATTCTGTTTTGAGGCATTTGTGTTAAAGTATAAAGTGAAATGCAACAAACACCTGTTTGTAAATACATAATAAAAATCCCCCAGTCAATAATCCGGATGTTAGTATAGTTTCTCATATGAGTTTATCATTGGCTGCAATTTCAGATTTCTTTTTTGCAAAAGGAAAAGGTATGTTCTTTCTTTCTTTTCTTTCTATTGCCTTTCAAGATGAAACATTCTGTGTTTTACATTACTGTGATATGCACTGTTTGGGACTGTCCCTAAAGGAGGCATAGAACCTACAGCTAGTGCAATATGCAAAAACTAGATTGCTGGCAGCAATGCAATATAGAAACCATATGACACCTGTTTTAAAAGCATTGTAATAATCACCAGTTTATTTGTAGCCTATGTTTAGGATATGGGTGATGACTTTCAAGAGATGAAATGTCTTGAGATCTAGCAGTCGAAGATAATGCTTCACCTGTTATACAAAGTGCCTCCCAAAAATGTATGCATCCTTAACAGCTTATAATTCTTGATTTTTATTCATTTAGTTGTATGTGTGTTTATTTGTTTGTCGATCATCATAGCTACAATTAACTATTAAGCAGTGTATTCATTTTTAGGGGGCACCCTGGACACATCCACTAGCAAAATGGGCAGAGTTGGGTAGAAAGAACTCAATGAATCTTTTACTACTTGCATTATGTGTGGTTTGCTTTGTTTATACTTGGAGTTTAATTATTGGTATCATTAATTTTCAGTGATTCTCAATTAATGGTTGTATCAAGATTTCAGAGCAGAATTTAAAAAACTTTTTGATTATTGGGATGTTTTTTTCTTGTCTTTTATTATTTTGAAATTTGGAAAATGAAGGAAAGCAATTATACCAATTCCTGTCTTCCTATGCAACACTTTAAACCATATAGTAGTGCACCAATTATTTTTATGTTTTTCTTTATCTCAGAATTGCGATATAGAGCTTGCTTTGTGTGGTCTGTACACCTATTGAAAATTGAGAGAAGAGTTAGGTGTAGGTAATACCAAACTTGAAGGTTACACCTTAACAAGTTTTAATGAGTTTTAATTTGTGCTCTTAAAACATTATCCTAGGTTGCTCGGCTTTCAAAAAGGAAACTCTTTTTAGACAATTTAGGTATAGCTTAGTACTCCAGAGACATCTAACAGAGTATGTACTACAGAACCCAGTATTCGATGAATTCCTTAGAACAGAAAGAGGCAGTGTAGAAGGAATTCTAGACTAAAATATGAATCTATATTAATTGAATTAAAGAGGATAAGTTTGAATAGAGTATTGTGTGTGGAAAGGTACAAGTCTAAAAAGCCCATGATGGCTTTAGTGAGTATCTGTATATGAGCCTGACTTAATTTGTAGGTCTGTGGTAAGACTAAAATGCCACCCTTAGTACAGAAGATGGGATAAAAATATAGTAAATAATGGATCTCTATGGTCTATAGTTCTTCACCTGTCAGTGTGTGATTATATAGAACAGGTTGCCAAAATCAGCTAAATTATATGTTAGTTGCACAATGTAAACAGGAATGCAAAATGTATATGTAGCTTGAAACCCATACAGACAAGAATGCTATAGATAGCGTTTGGTAGATCTATACTGTGTACATACCCATTTTTTAAAAATAAAAAATGCATATTTTGAAAATGTGCGAGAGGTTTGCACCATGAAGTTTCAAACAGCTATTAGGCTGTTTGAAACTTTGATTGTGCTTTTCTTGCATGGCAGGGGGTTGGACTAGATGGTAGGCTTGTGCACGCATTCATTTTGGACATCTGCCTTCGGCTTGTTCGGAAGCCTGTAACAGCATGGGCTCTACCACCATTTTTTTTTACTGGCTGGAACAGAATAGTGGCTGTCGAAAACCGTCTGCTTTTGGTTTCTTTCTGTTACACGTTGAGTTCGAGAGGGAGGCAGCAGTTAGAAAGAAAAGGATCCCAGGAAGCAAGGTTTCTTAAGCCCTTTATTAAACCCAGATTTCCTCTATAGACAGAAGGGAAAGGATCATAGATATAGAGGTATCTTAACTCTGATGCTATTACTCCAGGTCTCAGTGAATGCTATAAGAACAAACGATGCCTAAAATGATGGGAAAGGGAGTCTGGGAAGTCCCCCCCCCCCCATTGCCGCCAATGAACCAAATAGAAAACAAATCTTTCGGCTTCCTGGATTGAAAATGGTTTTCTGTCCTCCCCAATTCGGGAGGCTCCCTAAAAATGGATCGGAACCCCTACCGAAATCCGGGATACCAAAATGGGTCTTGTTTTACCCAGATTGCACAAGGCTACTAGATGGCCCATGTGGTCTCTTCCAAGTATATTATTCTTTATTTCTGTCTGGATAGTGTGTATTGTGTTTGTTATACGCCTAATTCCAAAGCACATAAACAGGTACATTTGTGTCCATGTTAAACATGAAAAAATGAAAAGAATATAATGTCAGAGTAGTTGCTGGATGATGAATAGAATTGATTATTTAAAACAAACAAAATATTATTGCTTATATATTCATGTATAAGTTGACCTCATATATAAGTCGAGGGCCATGTTTCGGGCCAAAATTATGGATTTTGATATGACCCATGCATACGTTGAGGATAATTCTGCAGACAGGGGAAAATATCATTGTCTCCTCAGGTGGCCAGCTTCCTCAGCTGCCACCACCCAGGAATTCAAATAGTTCGGAAGCAGGAACACAGCAGAGAGAGTAGAGGGGATTGGTGCTTCTTTTTGGTTCTTCTGAGATGGACTACGCCCTTGCCTTTCACCAGTTTTAGTAGATATGCTTTTAAAGGTAACTCTTTAAAGAGCTGGTAACTCTTATTTTAAAGGACTGTTAATTCCACTGGTAGTTTAAGTATTTTTGTATATTTTAGTGATATGGACTTTTAGTGATGACTTACAACCCTTAAAACAAATACAGATGAGTAATCTTGAGTGCCTAGGTTAGGGAAAAGGAAGCGAATAACTGTGACTACATCTTGGTTCATTGTTGAATATCTGTACAAGCTAATGGGTATAAACATAATGTGGCCATCTGCATTATGCTTTGCTTTGCTTGTTTTCTAAGAGGCATTTTTCTTTGGAAACATATTTGCACATTAACCCATTATTACGACTGGTTTGTTGTGAAAATTGGCTATTTGTGTTTAAGCCTTTTTACTTTATAAAAACAAACTACTGTTCTCCTGCATACACTGATATTTACTAATACTGTTTTTATACACTGGCTTTGTGTAATAAGTATTAAAGAATAAGCTATCAATTCTTCTGCTACTCTTCTGCTGTATTTTACTTGAGTTTTCTCTCTCGCTTTATGAAAAAATGAGAAAGACTGCATTCACATGAAAGAGCTTGTCTCTATAATTGCTATAAATTCAAAGTATGAATTGGAATTTAGAGATGTAAACCTCTGCATTGATTTCACTGGAGCAGCTTTCATTAAATTTACTGGAACTTGTTTGCTTAGAATTTCACACTTAGTGAACAAAATAAGATTGCAACGTTGTTTGTAATCAGAACACAGTGGTAATGATAGAGTTTGGTAAAATGCCCAAGAAATTGTAAGATTTCCAGCTGTTATCATTTGGGAAGTGTGCTGAAGATGCTAAGCAAAAATGTAAGTGTGAAATTTGTACAATTATTGACAACACTGAACAGCTTCGTATAGAAAAGAAGACGCAAGATTGTGAGAGAGGGAGACAAATTCTGGGTACAAATCCACTGAGTGTTTAATATCACTTTTAGATTTGTATGACAAGACAATTTGTCTCTAGTGCAGAACAACACTGTAGAGGCCATATGGATTGAAGGCCAGAAGGATCATGGGTGACAATCTGTTCCAAGCCACTGACACTGCATGACCCTGGGCAAGTCACTTGACTTTCTTGTGCCTCTCTCAATCCAGCTGGAAAATTGGGTAACAAAAGCAGGACCTCCCAGAAAACCAGATGCTGCCTTAAACTTGTGTCTGTCCTAGATAAACAAACAATAAAGCTGTGATTATGGGTGCCCTAGAATAAAACTTGGTTTGTCCACTCAGTATGAAACTAATGAAAGATCAACATGTAGCTCAGGATCTTGAAGTGGTAATTTGTCTTGGATTCAGGTGTAAATGCTGTTTAGAAGATTTAATATGTGTCAATAAGGAGACAGACTTAGAGTTTCAGTAACAGATTGACATATTCAGATAGTAAAGATAAGATAAGGTAAAACATGAAGATACTGCAGGGAATTTTTACACTGATGAAATAATAAAAAAAATATGAGGGATAGATTTAGTAGTCTTCGACTATATTTCTTCACAATAAAATTCTGTGTTGATGCTAAGTAAAGTATATCCAGGTAGATTCCTTATAAAATATTAGGTAAAGGTAAAGGTTTCCCCTGACGTTAAGTCCAGTCATGTCTAACTCTGGGGGTTGGTGCTCATCTCCATTTCTAAGCCAAAGAGCCGGCGTTGTCCGTAGACACCTCCAAGGTAATGTGGCCGGCATGACTCCATGGAGCGCCGTTACCTTCGTGCTGAAGCTGTACCTATTGATCTACTCACATTTGCATGTTTTTGAACTGCTAGGTTGGCAGTAGCTGGAGCTAACACGCCGCTCCCAGGATTTGAACCTGGGACCTTTCGGTCTCCAGCTCAGTGCTTTAACACACACAGCCATTAAAGAGGAATAGTATTGTTGCTGAATTATTATCCTGTTATATTGACTGTGTGTTTGCTAGTTATGTTCCTGGATGTTACAACTGGCCATCCCCATTGGTGGGTTTTGACTTTTGCATATTTGATTATTCACAGATTTGATTAAAATGTTATCTCTAGGAAACTTGTCACACATGCCACCGGAATCAGCCAGTCTCGCTAAGTCCTGGCGGTGCCTGCCCAAGAAGGCATGGAGACTTGTCACCACGCACCCTGCTCCCTGCTCCATTCTGGCTTCCCCTCATCACACAGGGGCGAAGGAAGGAGGGCCATGGAGGTGCCTCATTATGCCTTGCCTCCTGCCTCGCGCCCCACCACATAGACGGCTGACCCCAGAGCCTTGCATGGATGGTGGCCCCTCATCTGCGGTGAGAGAGAGCCCCCCTCACCACACACATACACATACACACACACATAAACACATACACACTGCAGTGAGGTGGGCCGAGGCTCGTTCCTTCCTTTCCTCCATGGTTCTAGCCTTCCTGTGTCTCCTCCTTTCCCATAGCATCAGCATGCCCGAGCCCCTTCACTTCCGCTTCAGGTGCCACTCCCTGGAGGAGGAGAGACCCATTGACTGTTTACCATGAAGAAAACATGGCCTGTAGGCCTTGGCCAAGACTCCGCTTGGTGTCGCCTAGCAGTGGCAGCACATGCAAGGAGGGCGTCTCTCCAGGACCCCAGAGGCTGGTAGTGGGCTCAGCTGCCAACCCTGGTCTCTCTGAAGGACAAGATGACAGGAAGGCAAGCAGATAGATGACCCTCTCATCTGTGGACCTGGGGGCCTGGGTGAAGGTAGGAGGCCGCTGTCACCACCATGGGACTGCCCTGTTTTTAAGGAAGGGGATCAGAGGGAAATGGCAGTTGAGAGAGTGGGAGCCCCTCTCTTTCTCTCTTTGGAGGTGGCTGTGGTGAGGGGATGACAGAATCATAGAATCATAGAATAGTAGAGTTGGAAGAGACCTCATGGGCCATCCAGTCCAACCCCCCGCTAAGAAGCAGGAAATCGCATTCAAAGCACCCCCGACAGATGGCCATCCAGCCTCTGCTTAAAAGCCTCCAAAGAAGGAGCCTCCACCACAGCCTGGGGGAGAGAGTTCCACTGTCGAACAGCTCTCACAGTCAGGAAGTTCTTCTTGATGTTCAGGTGGAATCTCCTTTCCTGTAGTTTGAAGCCATTGTTCCGTGTCCTAGTCTGCAGGACAGGAAGAAGCCCTGTGTGCCAGGAGTAATTGAGAGTTGCCACCTCACATTCCTGTTACACAGGGCTTCCTGCTGTCTCTCTCCACTTACTGCTATTGCCTCCACTCCAGATTGACAGGCTCATAAGCCTGCCCAGGACGTGCAGGGACCTGTCACCCCATACCCTGCACTGTCCCGGCCTCCCCCTAGCCCTTTAGACGGGAGGAAGCCTAAGTAAGCTGCCTCAGCCTGCCTTATGGAAAGACATGTGCTGCCAGCTTCTTTTCAGTGGTGGCAGGGGTTTGTTCCAGTTCGGATACAGAGCTGCCCTGGAAGTACTTGTAATGGGTGTAACAGAAGCCTTCAGAGTGAACTTGAAAAACCCTGTCGCTGCTGCCAAAAAGGTCCTAGGAATCTCTAGGTCTTCTAGTGTGTTACTTCCAGCAGAGGTTGACCATAGAGTCATGTCAGAGGACCTAAAAATGCTTAGAAAAATGTTCTTTTTGCCCCTACCCCAAGCAAATGTGAAGGGCTAACTTTATTTCTTGAACTAGAAGTTTGGTACCAGAAGCAGGAATTATATGGAAAACGTTGATATGCAAGAGGAAGAAGAAGAGAACAAGGAGTTAAATTTTTTCAAAAGAAAAGTATGTACATGTGAAATAAAATCACCAGGTCAAGTAAACCTTGCATAAATAAACAAAAACAAATACATCCAGATCAGCTAGAGCACAATGCCACTTTTCCCCAGCTCACACTCTGTTGTATTGCTTACTACAAATACAGTGCTGCAAGCTGTTGAAAGTTTGTTTTTCTCCAGCCCTTCTTCATCATTCTCCCAATGTTGATGCTGCTAGAGAGAGGACAAGGAAGAAAAAGTCGAGAGCTGGGAAGACATAAAATGGTTTTATCATACGGCAGAGATGGAAATAATTTCCAAGTAAAATTTTTTAAAGTAAATATGTATATTATGACATGCATAGGATACTAAGTATATTTAGTGCCAGAGTGGTGTAGTGGTTTGAGTGTTGGAATAGGACACTCAGAGATCAGGGTTCAAATCTCTAGTCAACCACGGAAACTCACTGACTGACTTGGGTAAGTTACACTCCCTGTCTCAGGGGAAGGCAAAGACTAACTCCTACTAAAGAAATTCTGCCAACTCTGTGACAGGTTCAGATTAGGGTTACCATAAGTTATAAATAAATTGAAGGCATACCACAAGTACATTTTATTTTTCCCCACTCCATCAAATGTTGCTTCAACTACATTGGTTTTTTAATTTTTTTTATAAAAGTATGGTCATAATTTTGTAATTTTATATGCCAAATGAAATAGGAACCCAATTTATTTGGGGCATCAAGAGTTTTCTGACAGAATTTTTGTAGACTCTTGGAGAGCGGGGGATTTGAAACCCAGATAATCCTGAAGAACTAGAAGTCTTATGGGACTGATGGACGTATCACAATTCCATGTTACTGGCACTCAACCATCTCAGATGGCTGCCTGGCTCTGCCAGTTTGATGGGACTATTTGATGGGATTAGTTAAACTGCTGGTAACAAATGACACCTTATGAAGTCCAGTATTAATTTATAAATGAACATATTAAGTGGTATGCATCAGAGTATGGGTAGATGCGCTGGTGGGGATAAATCTTCCTCAGCTCTATCTGCACTGGTTGTATGTTCTACAGGAGCAAACCTCAGAACCTCCCCACTTGAATTTACACAGAGGTGAGGTTGTCCTGCAGGATTTCAACATACAATCCTCATGGATTGTATGTAGAAATAAGCTTGGTCTATGTACTATGGTCATGATTTAATACATTTTACAATTACCACACATATGCTATGACTTGTTCCTGGCCCCACATGCTTAATAAGTCATGCTATTTGCCTTTGTGTTTTGTTTATTTTATTTATTTAGCCTATTTATTCCCCGCCTTTTTCTACCTCGAAGGGGACTCAAGGCGGCTTACATATGGCAACTATTCAATGCCCCAAACACATACAAAACATAAGCTTAAAATAAATTGAATTAAAATCAATACATATCAAACATTCAAAAACATTACATTCAACACTAAAACCACACCATCCAGAAATCGTAGTCCAAGGCCGTTTCGTAGTCAGTTGTTCTCAATGAAAGGAAGGAAGTCATAGGAGAAGGAAGAATCAGTTGTTCCATCGTTATTTCTCTATCAGTATTTATAGGCAATTTCATAAAGTGCTGTTGATCACTTTTAAAAGATGTAATCATTGATGTAATAATCATTTTCTGGCAATTTCTTATATATTAGTTTTTAATTTTATATCTGATGTTTTGAACTCTTTATTTTGTGGAGCCTTTGGATCTATAATGGATAAAAGAGTGTAATGCAAATACTTTTCCTGATATAGCACTTACATGGTGAATGCATTCAGGTGATTTCAAGCATTGCTTTTTCCAATGCAAGGGTCAGTTGCAGCGTCAGGGCAAGAGAAAAGAAAAAACCACAAGTTTTTTTTAAAGCAAATGATAGGCTGTGCAAATGTGTGTTCAGCCATGGATCTATTTCTCATGTATCCAGTGCACACAGTGGAGTCCCACTGTGTATATTCATGGAGGAAAACACTTGCCACTTCCTTCATTTGTAACAAAAGGCACAATTCTTCTGTCACGAATTAGTCTCTTTGGTGGAAAAGTTAAGTATAAAGTAGTCCTAGGTGCTTTGTCTAATTAGACAGTGTGAGGTGATTTAAGGAAAGATTATGGCTCCGTGTTTCTGAGACTGTTCTGTTCTGTCGTCTGGCAGTTGTGGCTCTAAATACATACTATTAATGTTGTTTTAACACAGTTTGCTTTATTTATAGCACTCTGTTCTTATAAAGGAAAGTGGTCATAGACAGAAAGTAGGCCAGTTATAGACACACTGAATTAAAAAAAAATACAGGGACAAATTGGGCAACATATAATGAAATGGAAATGATCACACAACACATCAAATTGGCTATGGGAGAAATAGGCGGTTACCTAGAGAAAGGAATAACAAAATATAATCACTAACTTGAGTTGATGAGATATTAAAGTATGTGTTCTAACCATTACCTTTACCTTTATTTTTTGTGACCTTCATCTCTTCACTCTTGCAATGGCAGGGTATTACTAGATATTTGACTGTTTAGAAACATTTTTGGGAGGAGGGCTATAAAATATTTTTCAAAGATTGCTTCTATTTTAGGAAAAAGCGACAAGTAAGTTTTGATTGTAGGATGGATAATTGATTAAAATACAAAGTTAATACTGTTATTAAAAGCTAGTTAGGTAATCATGCAAACCAAATAAATAAGAAGGAATTCTAGTAAGAATGTCTCAAAATGCTAGTTATGTCTTTTAAATGTATATAGTGATTCTAAGATTGTTGCTCTTAGAGTTTATAGGCAATTTCATAAAGTGCTGTAGATCACTTTTAAAAGACATGATAAATTGCCACTAATGGCACTATGTATATACATAGGGGCTCTTTCCCCACTTCATTTAGGTCCAGCAAATGGGTGGTACACCTGGAAAGACTTGCATTTTAATGGACCTTTTTTAGCACTTTTTTACCTCGTATGTTCTGGATTATGTATGATTGATGGCTTTGAATGTGGTGGTATGGAACACATTGAGGTCTTAATGCTTTTAAGCCATTTGCTTCCCAGTCTATGTAAAAAGATCTTTGTGTCAGAGGCTAGCTGTTTATCCTTGTGAAGTAAACACACTCACAGTTCTGGGACTTTGCCTATTAACCGTGTAAATCCCATATGTTCTCAGGGGAGGTTTTTGTTTTGTTTTTAAAAAATCTTTTAATAAATATGTACAGTTTACACCAGGGGTCCCCAAACTTTTTAAACGGGGGGCCAGTTAACAGTCCCTCAGACCGTTGGAGGGCCGGACTATAGTTTTTTTTAAAAAAAACTATGAACAAATGCCTATGCACATGGCACATATTTTATTTTGAGGTTAAAAAAAGAAACAAATACAGCCTCAATGTTAATAATAATAATAATAATAATAATAATAAAAAAGAGGGTTGGAAGAAACCCTTGGGCCATTTAGTCCAACCCCCTTCTGCCTTTCTGCACCAAAAGCACAGCAAGGAACCCCTGACAGATGGCCACCCAGACTCAATGTTAATAATAATAATAAAACAATGGAGACGGTTGGAAGAGACCCTTGGGCCATTTAGTCCAACCCCCTTCTGCCTTTGTGCACCAAAAGTACAGCAAAGCACACCTGACAGATGGCCACCCATCCTCAATGTTAATAATAATAATAATAATAATAATAATAATAATAATAATAATAATAATAATAATAATAATACTGGAGAGGCCCCACTAAGGCCTCCAGCCCAGGGAGAAATCCGAAATAGCAATATACTCCAGATTTCTCCCAGGACTGGAAGCCTGAGGGGGGAAAGAAACTCTCCCTCACTCAAGCCTCCAGCCCAGGGAGAAATCCGGAGTATATTGCTAATCAAGAATAGCAATGTACTCCAGATTTCTCCCAGGACTGGAATTCTGAGTGGGGAAAGAATCTCTCCCTCACTCAGGCCTCCAGCCCAGGGAAAAATCCGGAGTATATTGCTAATCAAGAATAGCAATATACTCCAGATTTCTTCCTGGACTAGAAGTCTGAGTGGGGAAAGAAACTCTCCCTCACTCAGGCCTCCAGCCCAGGGAAAAATCCAGAGTATATTGCTAATCAGAAATAGCAATATACTCCAGATTTCTCCCAGGACTGGAATTCTGAGTGGGGAAAGAAACTCTCCCTCACTCAGGCCTCCAGCCCAGGGAAAAATCCGGAGTATATTGCTAATCAGAAATAGCAATATACTCCAGATTTCTCCCAGGACTGGAAGTCTGAGTGGGGAAAGAAACTCCCTCACTCAGGCCTCCAGCCCAGGGAAAAATCCGGAGTATATTGCTAATCAGAAATAGCAATATACTCCAGATTTCTCCCAGGACTGGAAGTCTGAGTGGGGAAAGAAACTCTCCCTCACTAAGGCCTCCAGCCCAGGGAAAAATCCAGAGTATATTGCTAATCAGAAATAGCAATATACTCCAGATTTCTCCCTGGACTGGAAGCCTGAGTGGGGAAAGAAACTCTCCCTCACTCAGGCCTCCAGCCCAGGGAAAAATCCGGAGTATATTGCTAATCAGAAATAGCAATATACTCCAGATTTCTCCCAGGACTGGAAGTCTCTGAGTGGGGAAAGAAACTCTCCCTCACTCAGGCCTCCAGCCCAGGGAAAAATCTGGAGTATATTGCTAATCAGAAATAGCAATATACTCCAGATTTCTCCCAGGACTGGAAGTCTGAGTGGGGAAAGAAACTCTCCCTAACTCAGGCCTCCAGCCCAGGGAAAAATCCGGAGTATATTCCTAATCAGAAATAGCAATATACTCCAGATTTCTCCCTGGACTGGAAGCCTGAGTGGGGAAAGAAACTCTCCCTCACTCAGGCCTCCAGCCCAGGGAGAAATCCGGAGTATATTGCTAATCAAGAATAGCAATATACTCCAGATTTCTCCCTGGACTGGAAGTCTGAGTGGGGAAAGAAACTCTCCCTCACTCAGGCCTCCAGCCCAGGGAAAAATCCGGAGTATATTGCTAATCAGAAATAGCAATATACTCCAGATTTCTCCCAGGACTGGAAGTCTGAGTGGGGAAAGAAACTCTCCCTCACTAAGGCCTCCAGCCCAGGGAAAAATCCGGAGTATATTGCTAATCAGAAATAGCAATATACTCCAGATTTCTCCCTGGACTGGAAGCCTGAGTGGGGAAAGAAACTCTCCCTCACTCAGGCCTCCAGCCCAGGGAAAAATCCGGAGTATATTGCTAATCAGAAATAGCAATATACTCCAGATTTCTCCCAGGACTGGAAGTCTCTGAGTGGGGAAAGAAACTCTCCCTAACTCAGGCCTCCAGCCCAGGGAAAAATCCGGAGTATATTCCTAATCAGAAATAGCAATATACTCCAGATTTCTCCCTGGACTGGAAGCCTGAGTGGGGAAAGAAACTCTCCCTCACTCAGGCGTCCAGCCCAGGGAGAAATCCGGAGTATATTGCTAATCAAGAATAGCAATATACTCCAGATTTCTCCCTGGACTGGAAGCCTGAGTGGGGAAAGAAACTCTCCCTCACTCAGGCGTCCAGCCCAGGGAGAAATCCGGAGTATATTGCTAATCAAGAATAGCAATATACTCCAGATTTCTCCCTGGACTGGAAGTCTGAGTGGGGAAAGAAACTCTCCCTCACTCAGGCCTCCAACCCAGGGAGAAATCCGGAGTATATTGCTAATCAAGAATAGCAATATAACTCCAGATTTCTTCCTGGACTGGAAGCCTGAGTGGGGAAAGAAACTCTCCCTCACTCAGGCCTCCAACCCAGGGAGAAATCCGGAGTATATTGCTAATCAAGAATAGCAATATACTCCAGATTTCTCCCTGGACTGGAAGTCTGAGTGGGGAAAGAAACTCTCCCTCACTAAGGCCTCCAGCCCAGGGAAAAATCCGGAGTATATTGCTAATCAAGAATAGCAATATACTCCAGATTTCTCCCTGGACTGGAAGTCTGAGTGGGGAAAGAAACTCTCCCTCACTCAGGCCTCCAACCCAGGGAGAAACCCGGAGTATATTGCTAATCAAGAATAGCAATATACTCCAGATTTCTTCCTGGACTGGAAGCCTGAGTGGGGAAAGAAACTCTCCCTCACTCAGGCCTCCAACCCAGGGAGAAATCCGGAGTATATTGCTAATCAAGAATAGCAATATACTCCAGATTTCTCCCTGGACTGGAAGTCTGAGTGGGGAAAGAAACTCTCCCTCACTCAGGCCTCCAACCCAGGGAGAAATCTGGAGTATATTGCTAATCAGAAATAGCAATATACTCCAGATTTCTCCCAGGACTGGAAGCCTGAGTGGGGAAAGAAACTCTCCCTCACTCAGGCCTCCAGCCCAGGGAGAAATCCGGAGTATATTGCTAATCAAGAATAGCAATATACTCCAGATTTCCTCCTGGACTGGACGTCTGAGTGGGGAAAGAAACTCTCCCTCACTCAGGCCTCCAACCCAGGGAGAAATCCGGAGTATATTGCTAATCAAGAATAGCAATATACTCCAGATTTCTCCCAGGACTGGAAGTCTGAGTGGGGAAAGAAACTCTCCCTCACTCAGGTCTCTAGCCCAGGGAGAAATCCGGAGTATATTGCTGATCAACGTATTGCTAAACCTGGAGGAAACACACCTTAGTAATTAATAATTAATTAAATAATAATTAAAATACCTTTTGATCAGCAGTAAAAGGCAAGGCTCCTCCACAGCTTATGCAGGGAGAGTGGGGAGCCAGGTGAGGCTCAAAGGCTCATAGAGCAGAAAAGTGGCCGGGAAGGCGGAAAGGCAAGTCTCCAAGGCTTGTGCAGGGAGCGGGACAATGCAGGAAAGGGAGGAAAGCTGCCGCGGGCCGGATAAATGGCTCCGGCGGGCCGGATCTGGCCCGCGGGCCTTAGTTTGGGGACCCCTGGTTTACACCATTGATAGCGCCCTTTATTCACCTACTAAATTTTCTGCAACAGGTCAGTGGTGCAGAGTAGAAAAAGATAATGTCCTATTATACATTATATTATTATTTGGAAATGAATGTTTTCAAAAATGTTGTCTTGGTAACATTATAGTATCTATAATAAAATAAATCTGCATTAATAGATATCAGTGGTATATGTCTCAGAGACGTGGCAGTATGGCATTTCATGACTGGAATAATTCTGCTCTCCCATCATTAGTTTGTTTTAATTAAAAGGCAGTATCATCAGCTATCCATATCCATTAATTTGACTTTCCATGCACTGGAAATATTTTAAAATTTTTTGTCATTATATATAAGGGATATGATTTTCCTACACCATTATATATAATGGGACTTGGGCATCTATGGATTTTGGTACCCTCAGGGAATCCTGTAATCAAATTCCAGTGGATGCTGAGGGCCAACTGGAAATGTATCACTAAGCCTTTGTAGAAGGGAGAGGGTAAGTCTTCCCTGAAAGTTGGCATTTTGTGGCTTTGCACACATACTAGTACAGATTTAAGCTAGTTAGGCTTGTGCACGGATTCAGAATGGTCAGTTCCCCTCAGCCAATCTGGTTTGTTTAACTTGTCCGGATGGCTGTAAAAGCAAGGGCCCAGCCATCACGTTTTCTCATCCGTATTGACACCATATGGCAGCCGATCATGGCTCCTCCTCCCCTATTCGGCATCATAGTTGCATCCTGGTTTCAGTGTATTTTTTGGCTTGGCTTCTGGCTTGGCCTCTCTCTTGAATATTTTTGATTATCCTTTATTTTCTTGATTCTTTTTATTTAGTGGGACTGACTGGAAGTTGGGAACGTGTGGGACATGTGGACGGGGTGTGCATGCGTGTTTGGGGGCTTGGAGAGTCACCCTTCTAATTTCTTTTTCTCCTCCCATCCTCTCCTACAGAAAATACTTCTAAAAGATAATTGATAATAATAATAGTAATCCCAGCAAACAAAAAAAGCCTAATTCTCAGAAAACTGCTACCGCCTAGTTACGTCTTATCTACCATAGAAGGTAGAAATAGCTTTAAGGAAGCATTAAACCCAAAGCAGAAAGGTGTGAAGGGGGAAAGGCAGGCACCACTCCAGGTAGGGGCTGCAGTGCAAGTCAAGAGAAAAGAGAAGGTTTTTAAAAGGAAGACCAGGGTAGGATAGCTCGAGGTCATCGCTCTTCCATTTCTAGAAAGTGGGAAGCCTCCTTAAAATGCCTTGGAAAGCTGCATGCAGGGAGAGAGAGTGTATGCTTGCACCGCCTTTAAACTCAGGTGTCCTCTACAGACTGAGGAGGAAAGGATTGTAGAAAGAGAGGTATCTTAACTCGGATGATTTTTAATCCAGGTCTTAATGAAGGATATAAGGACAAACAATGCCATTGCCTAAAATGACTGAAAAGGGAGCCCCGAGAGCCCCCCCCCATTGCCGCCAATGGGCCAGATCTGGATGTATTTTCCGGCTGCAGTACGACTATTCAGCTACCTGCCCGTTTTCGGGAGGCATGCGATAATGGATACAGGGGGTGTCTACCGGTATACAGCCAGCAGAAATGGATTGAGGTTCAGCTGAAATGCACAAGCATAATGCCAATCTGCACTGAGAGAGTTCCAGGGGATTGAACATAGTGTTTGGGTATTCTCTACAAAAAAAAAAATTAAAGTCACATCCATCACCTTCCTGAAGACAAAGGACCTCATCACATGGAGGTCCAGAAGCCGAGGAACAGTGGGGGAAACCATGGGGCAGCGTTCCACTTTGTCGACTTACTGCCATCCCACAACGTTGTCCCACTGTCCCCGGCTTTCTTTCATGCTGTCACTGGTTTCTTCTATGAGGAGTCAGGTAGTCACTGCTCGCTACTGGCATGCTGTTGGCATGGAGACCCACTGAAAGTAGCCCTGGGTCATTTAATTGGCTACAGTGGACTCAGTGCTGGCAGTACACAAAAAGGAAAATCACCCATCTGATGAGGTAATACAATATATATTTATTTGACAAGTCATATGACCATTTCAAAATACAGTACAAATAAACATGAGGCAAAAAGGAGGAGAAGGCAGCAGCTAACCTTCTGTTTACAGTTAGAATCTTATTTTCCTGATTCTTCTTTCAGGAAATGTGCTCTTTTCCTGATAGCTTTCATGATAAAAAGGCTTACTCTGATTATGGTGGATCTTTCTCGTCCTTGCAAAAGGAATGTCAGAAGATCATTTCTGTTGGAGAACCTGAAATTGGATAGTAATGGATGTAAATATCTGTATCTGAGTTCAGTATATGCTGGACAGTCAATCAAAAAATGTTTCATATCTTCCACTATTTGATCTCCCCAAACACAAAGTCTCTCACTTCTTGGGATGTTGCTGTAGCAACCAGTTTGCATCATAATACCGATTTGTTCAAACCTAGCCCTAGTGATGGGGGCCCCTGGTGGCACAGCGTTTTAAAGCGCTGAGCTGTTGAACTTGCAGACCGAAAGGTCCCAGGTTCAAATCCCGGGAGCGGAATGAGCGCCCGCTGTTAGCCCCAGCTCCTGCCAACCTAGCAGTTTGAAAACATGCAAATGTGAGTAGATCAATAGGTACCACTCCGGCGGGAAGGTAACTGCGCTCCATGCAGTCATGCTGGCCACATGACCTTGGAGGTGTCTACAGACAACGCCAGCTCTTCGGCTTAGAAATGGAGATGAGCACCAACCCCCAGCATCGGTCACAACTGGACTTAACGTCAGTAGAAACGTTTACCTTTACCTTTACTATCTCTAAGTTATGTATACCCTGCCATTCCAATATACCTCACAACCTCTGAGGATGTCTGCCATAGATGTGGGCGAAGCGTCAGGAGAGAATACTTCTGGAACATGGCCATATAGCCCGGAAAACACACCCTCTGTCTTAATTTTTTCTTATCGTGTCAGAAGTGACTTGAGAACATACTGCTAGTCGCTTCTGGTGTGAGAGAATTGGCCGTCTACAGAGACGTTGCCCAGGGGTTGCCCTGATGTGTTCGCTGGGAGACTTCTCTCATGTCCCCGCTAGCTAGAGCTGACAAATGGGAGCTCATCCCATCTCGCTTATTCAAACCAGCACAGGGGTTCAGCCAGCACAAGGGTTTATTAAGCCATTGCGCCACCATGGCTCCATTGTCTTAATTCAGAGCCAATATTGATCCGTGCATGTTGAGGAAAAATCAGAAAAGAAGAATAAAATACTGTACATTGCCAGTGTTTTGTGTAGCAAATGATAAGGATAAATACGTTAAAGCTTCACCATTTGGAAGTTACAGTGAGCTAATCTTTCATTATGTTCGGTCAACTAATGTTAGAGAATATATTTTCAGTGTCCACTCAGCAAGTGAAGTCAGATACTTCATTTAGTATTTGCCTGAAGATTTCTATTCTGAAGTTTCCAGTTCTGAGCTAACATTATTGTCCCTGTAGAATTTCCATCTTCCAACCTGAATCATATGAGTTTAAAACTTTTTTAAAAATCTATTTTCTTCAAGTACCAGGGAGAAGGGCCTGTGTGTAATAAAGAAGCAACTTTATTTTTGCTTAAAGGGTGTTTCGGGTTTTTTTAAAATTCCCACTTAGCTCCCTATTGATCAAAGGATAGAGGTTTAGTCAGCATGATGGCTTAGAGGGATAAGATCTTAAAACTGTGAGATAGAATCTTGCTTCTTACTGCCTTTACCATGGAGGCTGTAGGGGATTCCTTCTAGTGATTTTTTAAACTTTATTTTTAGATATATAATTTGAGGAAGGGTGACTGCAAAAGATACGGTTGTGGAGAGAGATACAAAACTGAGCTGTGAGTACAATTCTCAGGGAAAAAGAATTTTTGTACATATCTGTCAGCTCATATGATAGTCATGGTAATTGTCACATTCTTTTGAATATGTACTGGAAGAACTTGAATCTTTTGTAGGTGTAAACAGCAGTGATGCTCAGTGAAAAAACCTTAAAGCTGGCAGTAGCTTTAAGGTAATTAGAGTTGGCTCCATTGACAGAGCACCATTATTTTTGTACAACTCTACAGCAACCTGAACACTGCTGATGCTAAATAAATTGATTTAGTGTGTACTGTTGGTATAGTGGCTGGTAGAAGTAAAGCTAATGTTTTGGCATACTACATAAACTGCCCTGCAAAATCTCCTTCATGAAGGTCAGGCTGCACTGTGGCGGGGGGATAAAGACGAATCAGGGATAGTAGATTGTTATATCATTGGTTCCCACAGAGAACAGAGTATAAATGAAGGAAAACAATTTTTTTTACAAATGAATAGGTGGACAGATCAAGTGCTATTGTACAGGATTCTCCCTTTTTCCCTCTCCACTGACATAATTAAAAATATTTGTGTAATCTTTGACATTTTGGGACAAGTTAAGCTAAATAACCATGTAGGTGCCTACCTAAGGGGTACAACAAAATCAAAAACACATGAACACAAAATATATACAATAAATTGCATAGATAAAAACACAAAAAATATATAAACTTGAAACAAACACAGATACAAAATTGACATATAGTAGCAATAGAATGTAAATAAAAACTCATGGTTGAAAGTTGACTGGGTAGGCCTGCTGGAAGAGATGGGTCTTCAATTGCATTTTAAATTCGGACAGCTAGTTTAGTTGTCAGATCTCTTTTGGCAGGTCATTCTACAGTCGTGGGGTGGCTGATAAAAAGGTCATCTGGGTGATGGTAGCCAGTTGAATTCTGGCTAGTTGTTGTGTGCACCAGAGGACCCAAGTGTCCTTAAGGGTGGATTGTGCAGAGGAAGATGATCCTGTAGGTAACCTGAACTCAAACCATGTAGAACTTCAAAGGTTTAAATAATCATGGAGTAGGAACTTTCCATGCAATGTTTTGTTGTGCCAGCTGTCAGCTCTAGTTTGTAGTGCGGTTTTCTTGTACTGATTCTTTGTCTGCTGTGCTTTGAGGAGTTTTTGATTTTTGACTTCAATCAAAGCAGGTTCTTCACTTTGTTTTACATATTCTGCCAGGGCATGTTCTTCTTCTTTGACTGCTTGTTTTACTTGTAAGAGTCCTCTGCCCCCTGATCTTCTAGGCAGATATAGCCGGTCAACATCTCTGCGGGGGTCATGAGTTTTCTTGTTTTTCTGTCCAAATTGTCCAGTTCCATCTGTTTCCAGTTTATGATGCCAGCAGTATATCTTATGACAGGTATGGCCCAAGTGTTTATGGCCTTGATGGTGTTGCCTCCATTGAGCTTGCTTTTGAGAATTTTTCTGACCCTTTGTGTGTATTCTTTACTGACCACAGTCTTCACATGTTCATGCTTGATGTTATCCAGCTGTAATATGCCCAGATATTTATAGGCCTCTATAAATAATAATAATAATATTAATTTTTATACCCTGTTTCTTTTCTCCACCAAGAGACTCAAAGCGGCTTACATTAAAAGCATTTCCATACCATTTAAAATCTACAAATATACAAACATTATCATTGGTATTTTAAAAATCAGTTAAAATCCATAAATAGAATGTTCATGTAGCTGTTTTGCTTCATCAAATTATAGATTGTGGAATTAATATCTTCCTACATAGGAATATTATCAGTTCCCAAGTTCTATCAGTTTAAGAGACAGAAAAGAACTTGATCGCTCTATCTACTATTAGTTCAAAAATGTATTTAGCTCACTGAATATTTTAAATCTGGGTTATGAAAAAGCTTCACATTTTTCTTGCCCCTGAGCACACAGAATACACTCTTAAGCAAGACATCCAAATGACCCTATTGAGACTTTTCTCTGTTGCTTGCCTTTAGAGATCTCCCTATGTGCTCTGACCAAATATTGCCTGAAACTGAAACTTACACTGATGAAATGAAGCCCTGTGGCCTGGCTGGGATGGAGCTGACTTTGTCGATTGTAAAATAGACCTTCCCCCTTAAAGATTATATTCCCTTGGCATTCTTCATTTCACAAAGTAATGATTTTTCCCTTCTTATTTACTTGCAAAGAGATGATTCTTTGCATTGTGTTCTTCTATTTGCTTCATAATATATGATGCAGTTTGTTTGGCAAGTGGTCAGGAATTATTCTTCTATTTTTATATCCCACAATTTCTCTACAAAACCCAAAGCTGTGAAGTTTTTTTCTCCCTATTTAATCATTACAAAAAAAACCCCACTTGTTAAGAGTTATTGATTGGCCCAAAGCCAACCAATGAGTTCCATAAGTAAGTGGAGATTTGAACATGGGTCTGTACTCTAGCTCACAACTACAACATCATGCTGGATATCACCACACCATTCAGTAAACCAGTTTTGCACTTATGTCCTTTGGTCCCACATCTAAATAAATATAGATATATAGATCCTTCATCCCAACCCATTACAGTCATTGCTTTCCACATTAGACTGGCTCCTTCTTTGATCTTGGACAACGAACTACCCATTTCTAGTCCCACATCTTCCCCTCTCTTCCCTTCCGAATTATGAGCGAGAGAAAAGTTGGCAAGGCCAGCTCATAGCTGACAGAAGTCTTTCTACAGGACCAGTAAATCATTTAAAAGGACTTATTACTTGTAAGCCATTTTTAAGGATTTGTATCCTGAAAAGGGCCATATAAATAATTGACATAAGTAATTGAAACAAAATGAAACACAGCATTGGGTTTGCCAATGTTTTCCAACATTGAATTTGTATGTAAGTCAGAACAGGCACATTTTAAGTGTAACTCCAGCCAAATACAGTAGAGTCTCACTTATCCAAGCCTCGCTTATCCAAGCCTCTGGATAATCCAAGCCATTTTTGTAGTCAATGTTTTCAATATATCGTGATATTTTGCTGCTAAATTCGTAAATACAGTAATTACAACATAGCATTAATGCGTAATGAACTACTTTTTCTGTCAAATTTGTTGTATAACATGATGTTTTGGTGCTTAATTTGTAAAATCATAACCTATTTTGATGTTTAATAGGCTTTTTCTTAATCTCTCCTTATTATCCAAGATATTCGCTTATCCAACATTCTGCCGGCTCGTTTATGTTGGATAAGTGAGACTCTACTGTATAGGTATAGAAGGAGATTTCACCTCACTTTCTGTTGCTGTGATAATTGGATTTTGAAAAATTTGGCTTGTTGTGGAAACAAGGATTTGAGATAAAACTTCAGCGGAGACACCTTTTCCCCATGATAACTTTTTTCAGGAGTGAATTTCCCTTCCAAAGCGTAGATTTCTCTCACTTCCTGTTTTCTCACCCCCATTCTGAACTATGAATCGTTTGTAAATCAGATGTTTCTAACTCGGGATCTGCCTATATAGTGGAATAGGTGCAGGAAACTCAAAGCACAGTGGTTGGAATCTTGTTTGTTTAATTTAAGTACACTTTACTATGAAAAGAGAAGAAAATTGTTTTAATGGGAAATCGTGAATTCCAATAATGTTTGCCTTAGTCTTATCTGGACTCATCAGCTCCAAGGAATATTTCTGTCCACACCTCACTCTGTGTGTTTGCCTCCAATTGTTAAAGCAGTGCATTGAGTCAGGCACTGCCCACAGTAGCTGCCTTTAGTCTCTGTACTGAGACAGCCAAGTCTCTTAAGGTAGGGTTAGCATGGTCCACATCTCACATGTTTAGTTAACCTGTATCTAGAATACTTGACCAGAGTTGGAATCTGTGAATGTTCAGTGAGTATAAACTGAGTATTCCTTATCCGACATGTTTGAGACCAGAAGTGTATGGGATTTTAGAATT
The DNA here is from genome assembly GCF_035594765.1 of Anolis carolinensis. NCBI lineage: Eukaryota > Metazoa > Chordata > Lepidosauria > Squamata > Anolidae > Anolis > Anolis carolinensis. Next base: position 164,157,982 of record NC_085843.1, on the reverse strand, counting down.
CTATTTTGTTTTGGAATACCAGTATTTTTCATAATGAGACATCTTGGAGATGCGATCCAAGTATAAACATTAAATTCATTTATGTTTCATATATACTACACGTGTATCTTTATGGTAATTTTATACAATATTTTTAAACATTTCGAACTTGAAACAAGGCTTGTGAACATTGTGTACCATCAGAAAGAAAGGGTATCAGCCATTCATGTGAACAGTTTTAGATTTTGGAGTACTGTATTCTGGATTTCGGGATAAGGAGCACACAACCTGTACAATAATTTGGTCTTCTTTCTGAAATTGGTATCATATTATTATGTACTTACAAATGTACAACACCACTTCCTCTTTGTTTTTTCTAAATCCTCTCATGTGGCAACTTGAGGCTTTTTGAATCAGGACTCTTAAATCTCTTATCAATTATTATTCCTTGACATGTTTGTATATCTAACATCTGTTTCTTTTTACTGATTCTTTCTCCTTAGATCTTCTTATCCTGTGTCTACCTGAACTGAATAACTTCTTGTCTTCTTTGGAAAACATGACTGTACAGTCAGATTTTTTTTGTAGTTTCTTTTAGTTTCCAAGACTATTCACAATGAATAAGTGAATGAGTATATTTTTATTCTTGCTTTACATTTGATATGCAAGCAATACAATTGAAAAAACATAAATAGATGTTGTCTAGGTTATATTTAGATCATTCAACAATCTTACTTTATAATAATCATCTTTCCATCCAGGGATTGCTAAAGATATCATTAACCGAGTTCACAGTAGAAAGTCACCATTTACTTCAATCTTCAACAAGTGAGAAAATTCCTGTGACTCAAGATAAAAAAATAAAATATGTCAAGGAAATCAGGATGATCCTATATCTCATGGGGTGCAATCGCCATCTTTTAATGGATATACCCCATTGGTTTGGTTTACATTTTTAGCATAAATGTTAATGTGAGTCTGTTTTCTGAAATCATGATTAATACCACCTGCAATTTCTTCTGAATGACATTTCAAAAGACAACACAAGAGTAGGTTGTTCATAGGATTTTGCATAAGCCATTTATTTCAGAATGGTATTTACTTTTATGATGTTTATCCGTCGCCCACTGAGGGGTGTGTGCCTTATTGGTTTTACACTCTGCAAAGCTGTTGCCTATTTTTGTGTTCAGACTTCACAAAGTATTCCTTAAAATATTTCCAACAAGCATAAAAACAATAAAGCTCAATTTAATGCTACCCAAAAAGTACATATATATAGCTACCATCTTAAAATTAAACATTAACCAAGACCACAGTCCATACTATTTATAGGAAAATGTGTAAATGAATGAGTTAGCATCTATATATGTGAGACATGCTGCTTTTAGAAGACATTCATTACAAAAGCATATGATTTAATTTTGATTGATTTTAAGTCAGTACTTTGAACTGCCTGGAGATTTCAAGACTACTCTTTCCTAATGGTTGTTTTATAAGTTAGTAAATATATTTTACAGCTATTGCCAATATTCTCTTTTCTCTTTCTTTGTATCAAGCTTTAGTAAATGTGGATATTAATTCAGGGAAATGTGTTCAGGGAAACAAACTAATATGGAGAGTAGTGGTGTGCATTTGTATGGAATCACTGTTCGTTTTGTTTAATTTCATTAATTGTATGAATGTTTTGTATTTGTCCCTGTTTCCAAAAATGGGGTGCCTATACGAATAGAATTTTATTCTGGCTTATGAAAAAAATTGAAAATTTTCGGACCATTGGCTGCAATAGGAGGGCTTCCAAGGCTCACCCCTTGCTCGGTTTTTGGGCTAGAAGGGTGAAAACTATTGTTATTAATATTAATATTAGCACCCTTTAGTACACATCAGATGTCATGAGGAAGTACTCCTCTCTCAGACTCAGCTTAGGGTCCCAGAATAACTATTGTTATTGATATTAATATTATCATTAGCACCCATTAATACACATCAGATGTAATGGGGAATCACTCCTCTCTGAGACTCAGCTTAGGGTCCCAGAATAACTATCGTTATTAATATTATTATTATTAACACACATTGGTACAAATCAGCTGTCATGGCGAATCAGACCTCTCTCAAACTCATCTTAGGGTCCTAGAGTAACTATCGTTATTAATATCAATATTATTATTAACACTCATTGGTACACATCAGCTGCTTATTGTTACAGGCCCTAAATGAAAGGAAAATGAAAGCAAGCACGATGACTGTGCGGCTTTCATTTTCGTGTCGCCTCTCATTTCCTATAAAAATGTCATCATTCGTTTTGTGTAGACGAACGGTCAAAATGAAACGATAGCACGAAGGAAACAAAGGAAAAAATTTTGTGCACATCTCTAATGGAGAGTATGTTTACAACACTTCGCATTCCACACTCAACAAAAATTTTAGTCTTGCCCTTGGTTGCTTAGTAGAGTCTGATACAGAATGGTTAAAATAATTAAGTTTTGTTAAACATCTATAGCATAGATGTTTTTCTTGGCAATGGATAATACCAAATTCAGAGGTAAGTCCACCACTAAATTGAGAGAGAAGCTTTAGTAATTTGGAGGATCCTTTGTCATTCCTACTCATTCTTAATTGGGAGGGAGTAGCTGATTTCTTAATGGTAGGTGTGTAATACTGATATGGTGAAGCAGATCCTTCTTTGGGGCAGGAGAAACCCAAACCCACTTGGTGATAAATTGCTTACATCATAATCTATTCAAATCGGGTGTGCTTTGAATGCGATTTCCTGCTTCTTGGCAGGGGGTTGGACTGGATGGCCCATGAGGTCTCTTCCAACTCTACTATTCTATGATTCTATGATTCTTCTTGGTGAATTGTATTCTAAGCATTTAATAGACTAGTTCAGATCTCTATGTACATTATTTCATTACACTTGATGATGCCTGTTTTCAAAGACAACATTCTTGTGCTTATGGGGATGCGATTATATCATCGAAAGCAGGCCTGTGGCCCTCCAAGTGTTTTGGACTTCAGCTCTCTGAATTCCTGACCATTGAACAAGTGGCTAGGTCTTCTGGGGGTTGGAGGCACAAACACTTGGAGAGACTCTGGTTGACGATGCCTGATCTAAAGCATTAGATCTTTGTTAGTCCATGTCATAGTCTTTATGCGACAAATATGAACATATAAGTCAAATGTAAAACATATTTACCTGTCCTACTGTGAAGAAATATGTATTGATAAGTACATACAAGATGCGCTCAATCTTTGTATTTTCATAGCATTGTCTTCTTAAACTATATGCTAATAACTTTAGTGTCTTGTAAGAAGTCAATAGATTCTAAGTTATTCAAATATACAAATTTTCAATTCTTGCATAAAGAACTGCAAGACGTATAATTGATTCTCATTTTCTTCTAATCTTCTCTGTTAAATAAGAATTGAATTTTCTCTTTGAAGAAGTATTAGCGGCAGTATTGAGACTGCAAGATATGTTGCTGGCAAAAGAACTGTTCTCTGTGCTCTGTGCTATTTACCTGAGGTTATACTCTAGATGCTTTCTGAACAGTTGGGCTGATTATTAAAAATGCCTCTTAGTAACTTCCAGCCAAACCTGATCAATACTTAGTGCGAAGCTTTACATGTAAGAGAGTTATTTAAACACTGAATGCCTTTGGGATAACAGGGAATGAAAAAATAATGCAGAACAAACATGTTGAAGGGTTCAAAAGAGGAAAATATCTTTACTCTGTGTGGGAGGGGCATTGGAGTTGTTAATATAGAGTGAAAATGTGCATGTGCTCCAAACTAAAAGTTACACAGAGACAGAATCACATTTGGACATATGTACCTTACTTGTATGACTTTATTTTTCCTGGCTGTATCTCAAATTGTCATTATTTTGTTTTGTTATGAATTCATGAAGCATTTTTCAGTTTGTCCCAGTTGTAATTTCACAACTGCCTTATTATTAGATCAGTATTAGGAACTGGATGAAATGACTGTCTAAAACTGGGAGACCAAAGCTTCCTATGACTCTCCAGAATTAGTCAATGACTGAACTGAAATTTAACATGGACATTTCCAGTTCATAACATATGGTCTCAGCCACTACAATAGACTGCTTATTAAATGCATACATTCTAGCTTTAGATGACTTTTGCTGAGAGCAAAGTCTTTTGAGTTTTGACTTGTGCATAGCTTTGAGTCTAAAATTCAAAGTAAAGATAATTGTAGATGGTTTAAAGACTTTAACGTGAAAAATGAAGCAAAAACATTCAGCCTTACCTTGAAAATTCATTTCATTAGCATTTCAAATTAACCTTAACTTATTCTTTACCCTCTCTAACAGCTCATAATATAACACTATATCATAACATTTGAAGAGTTTTCTGTTCCTGGTTTGAAACTGTTTAATTGTGCAATACTTTGAAAATAGTTGTTTTCCTTCAGAAACTTCATTTTTGTGGCTGCCACAAACTATGCTTTGGCACCCTTTCCCTCTCCCATCACATAGCAGAAAGGGTGGCAATGCTTCCCAAACTCGGTAGTTTCTATCTTGAGTGACAGTGGCACTTAGGAGTTTCAGGCAAGAGTGTGTACTTTCCATGATTTCAGACAAGATCCCTACCTGATTAGGTCCTTAGTTGATCCAAGGACACTTTGCACTAACAGTCTATTACTGAGCTACAGCTGTTTTCCAACTTCTACTTAAAAAAAAAATTATTAAAGTTTCCGTATGTGTACATACATAAAAATAGAGATGGAAAGTGTGGGGGAAGGGTGCAGTTGAAAAGGGAAGTATGGATTTGGAACATCTATGGGTTGACAAAAATACACTATGGTTATAAAAAGGAAAAGGGGAAATATGTGGGGAGAGTATGGGAAGGAAAAGGGGTTGGGAAAGGGGGGGAGTCTTTTTGGTCTTCCGTTTACTATTCTTTGCGGTCATAACATCACTTCTTATTAAGTTTCTTTTATTTTTTGGTCTCTTTCATTTTTACAATTCTCGGGTCCTTCTTTTGTTTAAATCCCCCTTTCCTTTTTCTTATGTTCTTTGTATTTTCTCCAGTCAGTTCTTTTTATCGCATGTCCTCTGTTTTCATCCATATCATGAATTTCATTCAATTTCTCTAACCATAAGACTATTGTTGGGATATCTCCTTGTTTCCAGTGTCTGGCGAAAGTTATTCTCGCGGCTATTGATATGTATGTAAACAAAATATCTTCATTCTGGTTAAAATTTGTTATATTCTCTGTTAATCCTAATAAATAGAATTCTGGTTTCATTGGGAAAAGTTTTTGCAGTATTTATTGTGTTTCTTCATGTTTTCCAACTTCTTTGATTAATTTTTTGTGAACTTTGAAAATGTTAAACTGTACTTCTAAGTCAGAAAAATACATTTCTCTGTTAGATTCCATTTTAAACTGAAGAGAAACATTGGTGCTAGAATCTATTGACTATCCACTGGCAAACTGTATGAAATTATTTGTAAAGTAAAATGAAGCAATGGTTGGGGATTATGTCACAAACTGTGTGCTGCCCAATAGTCCTCCTGTAGGAATGACAAAAGGAAGAGAGAGATCTTGGCAAAAGTGAACAAATTGAATTTCAACAGAGGTAAATGTAAGGAATTACATTTAGTCAAGAAAAATGAAATGCACAAATATAGTATGGGTGATGCCTGTGAAAAGCATGTAGGCTTTTTTTTAACCAGACAGCGAAACTTGAGTCAATTATGTGACATGGTAGCAAAAACCAATTTAATTCTGGTTGTCATCAATTAAATTAAAGTGTCCAGATTGAAGGAAATAGTAATGTTTAGGTCAGACCTCACCAGGAATACTCTGTCCAGTACTGGGCACCACAATACAAGAAAGAGATAGACAGTGTATCCAGAGAATGACAACCAAGGTGATCAACATTCTGGAAACAGCCTTATGGGGAAAACTTAGTCCTAGGGAACTGGGTATGTTTTGCTTGAAGAAAAGTGGTGACAGGACAGATATATTTAAACATGTGAAGGAATGTCGTGTAGAAAACATTTTCTCCAAAAACACAAATCAGTGTATTCAAATTACAAGAAAAATGATTCCATTGAACCATTGATAAGAATTTATTTAGTGTAACAGCTATTCAACAGTTGAGTCTACTGCCTCCTAGACCAGAGGATGATTTTCCTTTGGCTGTCTTTAAATAGAGGTGGGATGGCCCATTAATGTGATGCCTCATGGGCCTTGTAGTCCTGTTCCTAGTACTATTGTGGCAGATGAAGATGAAAACATGGGGTTTTCGCCGGTTCAACAAGAGCCGGAGTCCCTTCACCTGCCGGATGTTGATGTTTGCCCTCAAGAATTCAGTAAAACAGGCCTTGGGCATTACTCCCCTCCGTTTCCCAGGAAAGAATCTTATTCTAGGGACAGAGGAGTCAGAGAAGCAAATCGGAGGAGTTAGGCCTGCTTCCCTTGGGAAATTCTAAGGAGTCTTGCATCTGGACAGAGTTGGGTTTCGCTTCTTGTTCTCTAGGGAAAGAGTTCTGTTGGCGGGAAAATGAGACCCAATATAGGTGTTTGACGCGGGAGGTTTTTTGCGGAGTCAATTGATCAGCTTCAGGAGAGAGATTGTGTGTGGACTTCGTGACCCCAGTTCCTTGCTTCCCGGATCAAGCATTCAAGCCCTCGCCTTGCCTTGCTGTTTAATCACGGACCTTGTTCCACGCTTCACGTTTTGCCTTGTTTCTAGTCATGGACCTAGTCAAGTACCAAGTTTATTTCCAGCCTTGTTGTCAAGCTTCATTGGACTTCTAAGACTCTGACATTTCCCCACACTATTGCTTGGCAAAAGTGTGTGTTTCGGTCAAGTGGATTAAAACTTTGAACTCTAATATCATTTATTGGACAATACATTTTTGGACTATATTTGACCTCATTTGAAAGGTCTGTTTCTGAACTATATTCTTCACTTGTTTTTATTGCTTTTATATATTTCCTTAATAAAGATATTAGATAGAGATTGGCCTCCGTGTAAGGTTTTTGGTGCCCAGCAGCCAGGGACCTGACAATGAACCATTTCATTTGTATAAATGTCTTTGCCCATGTAAATGCATTTTAAATATTTTCTGTAAATCAGTGTAATACACAATTCTGTAATTCTGGAATCTTTTATTTGACATTTTAAAGCTATTTTGAAGTAAGCAGATAGATTCTGGTTTGTACAAAATTCAAATTCAAAATAGCCTCTAATAGTGTCTTCTAGGAATATAGATTACAGGTTGAATTGTCACACTGACTAAAAACTATGTGAAATAGCTATTGCTATATCACTAATTGCCCTTTACAGCTCATTTACATAATGGAAACACTTCTTCAGTAAGAGAATGAACAATATTTTGTTACCAGAATTATCTTGTAAATCAGGATCCCATTCCTTGAAATGATCTTTTAGATCAGTGTTTTGGACTTCAGGTCCCAGAAATCCCAGCCACCATACTAGCTGTTAGGAATTGTGGGAGCTGAAATCCAAAACATCTGGAGGAGCAGAGTTTGAGAAACACTGCTTTAGATAATTTCAGTGTTTGTTAGGACCAGTCCTTGAGAATTTAGACTTCGCTACCTTATGGGTATTCTAGTGTTATCAATGAACCAACAACTGAAATTCTAGCTATCTCTATTATCTATTAGATTTACTTTGGTACTCTCTGTGCAGAAAATAACTATCTAGAAATATCTTCTGTGTTTTAAAAACACTTTTCTATGCAGAAAATGTTTTCTTTGAAAATAAACCACAAATTTTGTACATCAAAGTGCCTCAATTAAAAGCGCCTCAATTGCATCATTTTCCATTCAAGATTTTTATGCACGTACATAGAGATATTATTTGGTGCTTAGAAAGTAATGCCTAGTAGGGCAATCCTAATACCAATGTTCTTGAATAAAATAAATATTTATTTGTATATTTTATAGCCATGCCTTTATTTCAGTATATTTATTGCAGCATGACTGGCTCATGGTTTCCTTTTGATAGGTCTATTCATATATTTTTCTAGGAGTTTTTAACCTCAGGATACTGCCCCCATATTGCCATATCTTCAATTTCACAAGGGCCAGATAACACAATGGAGAGCATCTCCTGTTTTATGGTATCTTTCATATATCTCTAGAATGGAATACAACACTGGGTTTACTTATCAAGGATGACAAAAAAAATCTAATTTCTCATAATTATTATTAATAATATGTATTGAATAAATTAGTTAACATTGAAAATAGTATTTACTCTTTGTTGATGGACAGGAAATAAAGAGAGGGGGAAGAGAGGCAAAAACATGACAATAACACAGTTAAAAAGTGTAGGAGGGAAACCGGGAGAGGTCATGTTCTAGAAGTATGGAGAATATCACATGTTTTCTGGCAACCCAGATGTGTCCTTTCTTGTCTGTTTGCTCACTGTTGTTTCTAATCAACATTTTAAAACTTATTTATGAAACTTCCCCATTGTATTTATAATAATTACATATGATTTTTTGAGAATTAAGATTTTTGTAACACATATATTATTACACTTGAGAACTTGATACAAAAGAAGGAAAGTCTGTTAGACATATGATAGAATGAGATTTAAAATTTTTGTAACAGATATTGTTACTCTTGAGAACTTAATACAAAGGAGGAAAGTCTGTTAGACATATGATAGAAACCATTGTGTTTTTCATTTTAATATGGTTTTATGGAAGCTATAAACTATCATGCCATTTGCAGGCTGCACGTAATGAGCCCATACAGTCGTGATGCACTGCTAGAGTCATTTTGTGCAGCTCAGTGTGGGATTAAATTAGATTAGATTGGGCCATTGTCAGTGATATGTTCATCATGTACCAATTTAACCACACATGTAGAATAAAATGACTGTAGCAATGTACCAAAATAGTATTTGCACATTATTATTTGTTTTGTTTTATTTTGGAGTCATTAGCATGATTTTCCAGCTATTATTTATGGGCAGCACCTGCATTTTTATGAAAATCTCAGTTGTTCTATGTATTAAGTCTTCCGCTTTAATGTAGTGAAATGGCACCTTAATCGGTTTACATTATACGTTATACATTATAATATATGAAAACAGAATTTTTGTTACTCATACTTCTACAAAATGTTTATTTTTATGGTACAATAGTGAAACAATGCTGCTTTTCTGTTTCCACTGCTGTAATAGTCATTTAGTTTTGCTAACGACTGCTATAAAAACTTGGAAATAAACAGTCTTTGTTTGCTGTTTATTAAAATATCTTGAAATATAACATACTTATGTGAATTCTCAGTGCAGGTTGGGTATGTCTTATCTAAAAACTTTTGGAACCAGAAGCGTTTTGGATATCAGATTTTGGAATACAGTAGAGTCTCACTTATCCAAGCTAAACGGGCCGGCAGAAGCTTGGATAAGCGAATAACTTGGATAATAAGGAGGGATTAAGGAAAAGCCTATTAAACATCAAATTAGGTTAGGATTTTACAAATTAAGCACCAAAACTTCATGTTATACAACAAATTTGACAGAAAAAGTAGTTCAATACGCAGTAATGTTATGTTTTAATTACTGTATTTACGAATTTAGCACCAAAATATCACAATATATTGAAAACATTGACTACAAAAATGGCTTGGATTATCCAGAGGCTTGGATAAGCGAGGCTTGGATTAGTGAGACTCTACTGTACCTGCATTTGCAAATAAGGTCTCTTGAAGAAGGGACTCAAGTCTAGAAATGGAATTCATTGATGTTTCATATACACCTTATATAGCTTTGTGGTAATTTTACATGCAATATTTAAAATAAATTTGGATATGAATCTAAGTGTGTGCACATTGTGCCATCAGAAAGGTGTTACTTTCTCAACTATCCATATGAACTATTTTTGGATTTTGGAGTGTTTTAGGTTTCAGAATTCCAGGTAAGGGTTGCTCACCTGATGAACAAATTATGGTTACCATAACTGTGCATAGGAGTCGTGTGAGTTGCTGAATAGAGCAGTGCTTTTAACAATGATAAAATAACTGCTTTCAAGTCTTGATAGCTGTCATTTGATTAAATATCTGTGAATTCTGTTTGATGTCTTTTCTTTATAATTCAGATGTGATTCAGTGTATAGGTTTTATCTTTATTTTTCTGAGAATCAAGACTTAGTTTCACTTCCCATATACATGTTCAATATAGACATGTAAAAACTGGTGTTTGTTTACATGTTATAGTTGTAAACTGTGCTTAATTCCTACTATTTGTTCTTCACATGGAAAAAAATTCACATTAAAGAGGGAAAAGAGGGGGGAAATCCATTATATTTGAAGGAATTCGATAATTTTGTTTTAGTTCATTGCATGGCAGGTGGTAATAATGTCTATGCCAGCGCTGTCAAAATATGAAAATTAAAGTGACGATGGGTTTTAATGAAATCCATTTGACAAATATAATTAAGGTGTTTTAATATGAAGGCCTGTAATAAAGACTACCGGTGGACTCCCTGAGGTCCTGACTAATTGTGTAGATTGCTTTTAAGCTTTGAATAGTTTTATTGGATAATGAACTGTTAAGAAGTGTTAGATCTTTCTTAAGCAGAATTTGGTTTGAAAAAGAAGAGGAGAGACAGGCCTGAGGTGTGGCATTTTAAACATAATTAGAAGAGAGTTTTAAGTTAACATCTTTGATCTTGCTGTCAGGTTTTGATTAGAGCTGTAAATGCTTTAATCAAGTGCAGTGTAGTCATTACATTTCTAACTGTTTTAAAACTGTGAAATTACTGAGATGCTGATATCAGTTTAACACATTTAGAACATTTGCAGCAAAGTTGTGTTGGTAAATTGGGGTTTCTATTACTGTGGTGGAGTGTGATGATTTTTAAATGTACACTATGCCTGTGTAATTATAACATTGTGAAAAACTAGTTGTTTGTTAGGGATTTTTTTATTAGGAATTGAGACAATGAAGAAGCGTTTTGTACATTTGTTCAAAATCTTATCATTCACCAGACCATAACGCTTCCAGTTACAATATATATATGTATTAAATAACAGCTTGCTGACTTCTACAACGTGCAGCAAATTGTTTCTCTGTGTGTGGAGCACAACCATGTGGAAGTGTTTTGGATGGTGCTCACATGGGAGTCTTATTGTTTGAATCACCCCCTAATAAGCAAATATAAAGAGAAAATGAAAGGCAGATTGTTCCTGCAAGAGCTGTTACAATAGAGACTATGTTTTCTTGAAGCCTGGCCGTGTAGAGTCTGCATCACATCACACAGGTACAATTGATATTAAACACAGAATTAAGCTTGCTGAGAGCGTCACTTCTTTTCTCTCTGTGTGTTTGAAACCAAGCTCAAGGCTGTGAAGCTAGGCTTGAAAGCAAAATAGGGAAACCTCCGAATCATGTGGGTGGGGTAGGGAGAGAATGGGAGATATTGTTACCAGAGAATAGTGATTCAGTGCTCTGTAAAGCTTTTACCCTGATGATTAGCAGAAACTGAGAACATTATGTAGGGTAAAATGAGCTTGGCCATGCTGCCTTGGGGATTTGTAGAGCTGTAGTCCAAATACATAACTTTTCCAGGTTTTTGGATCGTGTGTCACTGTACTTTTACAAAGACCATAAAATCCAGCATTTTTCAGTTTTGCTAAATTATCTAAGAATCATGGACCCATAAATTACTGAAGCTTGAATTTACCCATGAATCCATGACACTAAGATAATTCAATACAGTTGAATCAAAGTGCCCAAAACGCACAAGCTCATGCACTTTTAGCGGAGGTGTCCAAATGATGCCTTCGGCAAAATCAAATTAATTTGAGACAAAGTAGAAAAGCATGGGTTTTGGAGGGAGGTGTGATGACTTAAATGTGTGCCAAAGCGGGTTTCTTAAACCCACTTTGGCATTCATTTAAGTGAAGTCTGGATGTACCCTAAGACCCCTTCTACATTGCTACATAAGATCCAGACTATCTGCTTTGAACTGGATTATATGGCAGTGTAGACTCATATAATCCACTTCTAAGCAGATAATGTGGATAAGGAAGGCTGAGCGAAGGAAGATAGACCCTTTTGAACTCTGGTGCTGGAGGAAAATCCTGAGAGTGCCTTGAACCGCAAGAAGATCCAACCAGTCCATCCTCCAAGAAATAATGCCTGGCTGCTGACTGGAGGGAAGGATAGTAGAGGCAAAGCTGAAGTGTTTTGGCCACATCATGAGATGTGTTTTTAGCTATTTTTTTATGATAATGTAATGTATACTGCAATTGGGTATCATATTGTAGATATGTGGGGTCTAGAAGAAACGAAGTGCATGGCAGGTGGCTGAAACCTGGGTTTGTAGTTTACAACTTTTCTGGTCTCAAAGTTGTACAGTACCTATCTTTTAAATCTAGTTATGTGAAGAAAATGTCTCATCTTGCCTGGAAAAGGGTCAAAGTTATTTTAGCAAGCCAATAGAAAACAAAAGCAATATACTGTTAGATCCAAGGCAATACTCAACAAAATACTACTTGTGCTGCAAAAAGGGGAAGCCCGGCAGTTTTCACTAGTTTCTCCTGAAGCTGTGTCTGGCTGGATCTATACTGCCCTATATTCCAGGATCCCAGATTATCTGCTTTGAACTGGATTGTATGAGTCTACACTGTCAGCTAATCTGGGATAAGAAAATAATTTGGGATTTGATCCTGGGATATAGGGCAGTGTAGACCGAGCCTCTGTCCCGAATAGCTGGGGCATTATATGGAACAGAAGAGCTAGTAAAGCTAAAGGGGGAACTGGTGAAAACTGGTACCATGTCCCTTTCCTTTAATGGGAAATCTTCACTGAACCCTAGTTCTGTGCATAGGTGGGGGAAACCCAATTCATGGGTGGGCATGTCTGTATCCAGCATAATTTTCTTTAAACTGTCAGTTGTTTTATTTGTATATTACATATAATGCCAGTAAGGCATCCAATGATCCTTGATTTGTTGTTGTTGTTGTCGAAATAAGCTTATTAATGATAGTGACTTTTATTAGTTTTTATTTAATTCCGTGTTTTGAGTGTGCATTACATTTCAGGTTACAGAGAAATAATTGAAGGCAACTTTCAAAGCCCCTTTCCCTATTTTCATTTAGTTAAAGTGAACTGAAAAAAATTGTTACCTGGTCAGGTTTAGACTTACTGGGGCTCTAAACCTCCCCAGGAGTGGAGGACTAATTAGGAATGTCTGCCCCAGGAGGCTTATGGATCCAGACAGATTCCTGTTTGCTCTTGAGGATTTTCCTGCCTTTTTGGTAAGTGATTCCATCAAAGCTCTGGCAGACCACTGAATCATGGAGGTGGCCAGGGCAGTAGACACAATCACTCCTGAATGTCTCCTTTCACAAAGCAGAGCCAAATCAGCTCCCTGATGCTCCAGGGAACTGGCAGCGATGAAGCAAGTATAACGGAGATCAGAACAGAACTTGCAGCAAATCCGACTGAGCATGGTCTAGCACTTATTTCAAAGCCTATTCCGCAGCAATGAAGGTGGCTGAAAAATTGTTTATTGCTACCAACATTGCATCTGCAAAGAACCACTCAAGAGAGCTGTTTCAAGTGGTTATAATAATAATAATAATAATTTTATTCTTATATCCCGCCCCATCTCCCCGGAGGGACTCGGGGCGGCTTACATGGGGCCATGCCCAGACACGACAGCACAAATCAGATAAAACATTAAACCGAGCAGTAAAACTTCAACATGATTAAAAACAGCCATAAAAGTCAATATACACAATAATATTAAAATCCCAATTTGGGTCAAAAGTGGTTAGAGGACTTAGCCAAGGATCCTTGACCAGTCGGCAACTCATTGCGAGGAGTTTGCTAGGTCCTTTGTAGATAAAGTTGCTCAGATCTGTTCTGACTTAGACACCAGTGTTGATGCAGTCTCCGTGAATGTAACTGAGGGATCTGCCTGTCCTTGTTTAATGGATTCTTTTCAACTTGTACAGCCTGAGGATGTGGATGAGATCTTGGGGAAAATGAAGGCGACTACTTGTTCTCTAGATCCTTGCCCATCCTGGCTAATTAAATTGGCTTGGGGGGTGATTGGTAGAGTCGGTAAAGGTGCGGACCCAAGGCATAATGCCAATTAGTTTCAAGGAGGCAGTAGTAAGACCTCAATTAAAGAAACCAGCACTGGATCCCACTCAACGGAACAACTACCGACCAGTATCAAATCTCCTCTGTCTTGGCAAGGTTCTAGAGAAGGTGGTGGCCTCTTAACTCCAAAGTTTATTGGATGAAACTGATTATCTGGATCCATTTCAGTCTGGTTTCAGGTCTTGCCACAGAACAGAGATGACATTGCTCGCCTTGATGGATGATTTACAAAGAGAGTTAAACGGGGGAGTGTGTCCCTGTTGGTTCTTCTGGACCTCTCAACGGCTTTTGATACTATCGGCTGGACCAGCTCTTTAGGGTGGGATTAGGGGGCACTGTACTTCAGTGGCTCCCGTCCTTCCTGGAGGTCCGGACCCAGATAATGGTGTTGAGGGACATGTGTTTAACTCCCTGGCCAGTGGTCGCCTTTGAAATTCCCTCCACAAAGAGGTTAAAATGGCCCCCACCCTCTTCTTGTTTAATAAACACTGAAAACACATTTATGTGCTTTAACTTATCGAGAGGAAGAGGACTAGAACATAATGTATTATACATTCAACTCGAAACAGGCTAACTTGCCCTGACTTTTTGAGCTGCAGCCGTTATTTAATAATTTTAAAGTATTTTAGCTTTATTAGATCCTTATGTGAGTGTATGTTTGATTGATTTTCATTATGTTCTATTTAACTATTTGAATATCTTGTTTTGTTGTTATAAGTTCTTATATTGTTTTGTTTATTGGTTTTAATTTGGTTGTTTATTGGTTATTGTTCATCTTTGGCATTTAATGTTTGCCTTTTTTTTTTAAGCTCCCTGAATCCTCTCGGGGAGATAAGGCGGGTTACAAATAAAGTTTTATTATTAGTTTTATTATTATAAAAAAACTGATGTTGATCAATATTAGTCCCACCACAAAGAAACCACTGAAATAAGTAACAGTAGGAGAAGTGACTTTTTTTGTTTTGTTTTTTTAGGAATAGCTAGCAGCGGCTCTGATTACTTGCAGTGATATGTAACAAATATGTTTTGCTGATATTGCTGCCAAAGTGGAGATATCCATTCAAGTCAAATATTAGGGGAAGGGGCATAAGCACAATTTTTTTAAAAATACTACCAGGCTTAAATATTAATCTTCATTATGCTATTTAAGATATTTATTTGTCTTACCATATTGTAAATTCACTTCTAAAGAAAAAGAACATTCAATTGAATCATTTTTGAAGCAGAATTCTATTCTTTTTAGGGCAAAGTATTACATTTTCATACAGTACTGAAGGCTCATAAATAATTTTAAATTCATTCTTTTATGTTTCCACTTTTAAGATATCTTTTTCCGCTAAGAACCTTGAACAATCTCTTTACTCAGCAGTCTTCTGCATTTTGTTTTCTATCTTTTTAACCTTAGAACTCTGTGTCTCCAACTTTGCAATACATTTTTTATACGTGGCATTTTGTTGTCAAGCAAACGTTCATTCTGGAAGCAGGAAATCGAAGTTAGTGAAAGGACTGGCTAATTATCATTTTTCTCAGGCCAACAGAAACATGCTGTTCTGTTAGCTTTGCAGGGTTTGTAATTTATACCCATTAAATTGATGTTTTATCATCTATTACTGATTCCTGGGCTTCTGTTTGCACTTATTGGCTGTAACAAGCATTTTGTTTTTGTACAGGAGAAAAATGGTCTCAGTCACTTCTACTGTATCTGAAAAGGAGAATGGGATTTGCAAATGATAAATGGGGAAGTTGACTAGCTAACTAATAAAGATTTGTCTTAATCAAGTATGATTTGTCAGAACAGGAGCGCGTTGAGGTCAGGGCACATGCAATGAATAATACAGCATTCACAGGAGAGGAGGACCAGGCAAAAGGCCTCATAAATATGCTGTGATTACCCAGTGCTAATTCATATTCAAAGAATGAGTGGCATTGAAGCCAGCTCCTAGGTTTCTGAGCAGTTAACCTGTTGTTTTTTTTTAAAAGTCTCCCGGTCTCAAGAAAAGTTTGGCGTATTTTCCATATGTATGGTTTTCAGTACATGGCTTTAGTGTTTGTGGCTGGTGATTTGTGGCATCCGTTATTAATACATCCTTGCTTCTATTTATTGCTTTTAACTTTGTTTGCTTATGCTACAGATATAACTACATCAGGAAGAGTACTGTCCTTCTCTCTTGTCTGTGCATTGCTACCACTTTTGAAGAATACAAAATAAAGCAGAAAGTACTTGTCTGATTGTTGCTGAAATTTGAAATGAAAGAAGAACAACTCATTTTACCACATATTTTCCACTGGTCTATCTGTATAATAAAGATAGAGATGGACAAATGGGAAAATAAGTGGTCAAAGGAGTTGAAATCTATATTATGTTACGATCCTAAATATAATTTTTATAAAATGATGTATCATTGGTACTTGACCCCAGATAAATTGTCTGGAATACATAAAAATGGATCCAATGTCTGATGGAAGTGTGAAAAACATGAAGGGACATTTTCATTTGTAGTGGGTATGTAAAAAAGCTTAAAATGAATTCAAATCCACACCTTGATGCAGAGGATTTTAATAATTAATAGCCAAAACTGGAACTTCTTTTTTCAGACTAATGAATGTATAATTGGAAAAGAGTAATGGGAGATTGGTTTATTATATGACCACAGCAGCAAAACTGTTGTATGTGCAAAGACGGAGGAATTCAATACAACCAGCAATGGAGGAATTGTGGCTGAAACTGACGGACTTTACAGAAATTGACAAATTGTCTGGCTTGATTAGAGAGGTTATTGGTAACATTTTTCAAAAACTAGAAACCTCCTATAGACACTTTGTGAAAAAAAGAAAATGATCTGATAATTTTTGATTAGAAAATATAACTTATGAGAGAAGGGAATTTATTTCTAATTTCTAAGACAACAATCTCAATTGTAAAGTGTGAGTTAAGTAACAGTTTATGTAACATTTTGCAATTTTCTGTGTATTTGTTTGTGGTGATTGACTATTATACCTTTTCATTCAAGATCCTTATGATCTAAATACTTCTATTGATTATCATTGGTTTTCATATCTAAATGTGTCAAATAAAATATTTATATTCAGTAAGCAAGTTCTTTCATTAACTTGCTGTCAGAAACAAAGTGATTTGGCTGAAATCTGGACTCTCTTGTTTCAAACTATGTATCGCCATGTCTATAAATCTGAGTTGTCACTTTAGTAATATTTCACCATCAATCTTTTCCAAAGAACATTACACCCTTTTCTCCCTTCGCCCTCCTTATCTCTTACTGATGCAATCAATGTTTTATAGAATTCCATTTGCTAAGCTTCCAGCTTCTTAGTTACTAAGCTTACTTTATACAGCAGATGTTAAAGGAAAAATACTCATTGTCATCCCCCAATATGTTCCATGTTTCTCTTCTCATATACAGGGAGTTTCAAAATAATGGACACAATTTCAAAGCAGTGTATTTCATGATGGCAACATGTTACAATTACATAAAAAGTTACGAATGGTTTAATGAATTATCAAACTATAAGGTTTTACTAACCAAAATGCCACTGAAACACACACTGCAATGCCATTACAGATTCAATCTTGATGAACTGTGGAACACAGAATACCTTTTTTGTTGTGGGGTTGCCATCTTGCAAACTACTGAGGATAGGGGCTGTTTTCGAAGTATAGGGACAATCACACTGGCAATGAAGGTCTGCATAGTTAAATCAATGATATTCCCCGTAGTAACCTATGGATGCGAGAGCTGGACCATAAGGAAGGCTGAGCGAAGGAAGATAGAGGCTTTTGAACTGTGGTGTTGGAGAAAAATTCAGAGAATGCCTTGGACTGTAAGAAGATCAAACCAGTTCATACTCCAGGAAATAATGCTGGACTGCTCATTGGAGGGAAGGATATTAAAGGCAAAGATGAAGTACTTTGGCCACCTAATGAGAAGACAGGAAAGTTTGGAGAAAAGAATGATGCTGGGGGAAATGGAAGGAAAAAGGAAGAGGGGCCGATCAAGGGCAAGATGGATGGATGGTATTTTTGGGGTGACTGGCTTGACCTTGAAGAAACTGGGGGTGGCGACGGCCGACAGGGAGCTCTGATGTGGGCTGGTCCATGAGGTCACAATGAGTCGGAAATGACTGAATGAATAAACAACAACAACAAAAGATGCTGTTCATTCACTGGGAGAGGCATCTTGTGGGAATTATTTGAAACTTTATGTCCCAACCTTTCAAATGGTAAGAATTTTATTCATGGGCAGTTCGAGGAAGCAGAGATAAAGCTCAGAAGTTCCTTAGTGAACACAATCCAGCAGTATGATACTATGCAAAGACGGTCGAGTCTGCATTAAAAAAATCTTCCCAAATCAAGGGAAGTATTAGTCACACCATATTCTGCACTGGCCAGACCTTATCAGGAGTACTGCATTCACTTTTCATAGAAAGGCAATGAGAATGACAAGAGGTTTGGAGAACAAAACATATGAGGAAAGGTAGAAGGATCTGTGTATGTTTAGCTTGATGAGGAGAAGGTATAATCACACTTTTTAAATCCATCAAGGGTGAAAGGAGGGTGCAGGCTTGTTCTCTGTTCGCTGTGGTTTTTATTTTTATGTCTTTCTCACCCCGAGTTTTAACTTAATGTTCATGTGGTCTGCCCTTGTTTTTATTGTCTCCTTGTTTTATTTTGTAATGGATATTATTTACTGTATTGTTTATTGTATTGTGTTGTGCTGTTCTTTTATATGCTGTTTATATTGTATTGTTTTGGGCGTGGCCCCATGTAAGCCGCCCCGAGTCCCCATTGGGGAGATGGTGGCGGGGTATAAATAAAGTTTTATTTTATTATTATTATTATTCTCTGCTGCTTCACAGGTAGAACTAATTCTAATAATTTCAAGTTATAGGAAGGGTAAATTTGAATTGAACATTAAGAGGAATTTCTTGACTGTAAGAATGGTTAGCAGCGAAACCAATTGCTGAGGGATGTGGCGAGGTCTCCTTTTCTAGATGTCCTCAAAAAGAGGCTGGAAAATTACCTTCAAGGGATGCAGGAAGCTCTGGTTGGAGATCCTGCACTAAGCCAGTTATGGGACCTGATAACCCATACATTCCCTTCTTGTTTATGATTCTTTGAAAAAAGAAAAAAAAACTCCCAAGCTCACATGTGTGTACTATGTGTTGCTGGAGTTTGCACGCCCAAGGATCAATGTAATTCAGTTGTGTGAGACTAAATTGTTTTGCGTAATATCCGGACCATCCAAAGATGCCACTCTCTTTGCTTAGTACTTCAGCTTCCCAGGTTAAATCTAACAACATAAATTTGGATTTGAAGACATTTGTTTCATTGTCCCTTAAGGCTTTATGGGATGATGAATGTATCCTTGGTGATATGTTATCATTTCATTGCAGCATAACTTAAGGATGAGATAGCATGTCTGTTAAACGTTTCTGTCTTTTGTCAGGGAGCAAAATTATATTATTCTGATGGTGTAAAAGTACTTGTATGTTATGATTCTGTGTATATTCTATATTATATTAAAGTAAATATTACTTCCTTTTTATTTCAGCATTGCTTAATTTAATAATTGCTTAGTTGCAGTGAAATAACAAACCCTGATGTTTCAGAGCTCCAATGTATACACATAGGCAGTCAGATTAAAACCAAAATATAGCAATTTGCTTCAGAGAATATATGAGACAATCCTGGTTTTTGCACAAGTTTTGTATATCCACTGTGTGTTTTGCCTCCGTCCATACTGCACTATATCACAATGCTTCCTGAAAACCTGCTTTTGAAATATGGGGATGTACCGAGAAGGGGGAATAGGCTCTACTATGTATTTCAAGAACCTTGGTCTAAGCTGTATATGTGGAGGTCCTTTTCACCATGTAGTTTGCAAAATCTATTCCAAAATTTACCATCAATACTATAAATAATTAACCGTTGTTTAGAATAACTAAGCAAAACTTTTTAATTTGATCGTAAATGTCAATTTATGTGGTGAAGGGAATGAATATGTATATCATCTTACTTTGGGGACATAGAGAGATAACAGGAAATTTCTGAAATTATGTGAGTTAAGTGCTCAGCTTGTACAACATTTCAATGGTCAGCTATAGATCACAAGAAAAAAGGGCAAAGGGGGGTCAGAGATTTCCATAAGATGTGCAAGTGCTAATTTGTATGTGTGAGTGCAAAAATAATATACAAAAATATTGCATAATATAAACAGAAATATAAAATGCCTCACTGTAATGGCGAAGCGGTGTCCAGATGATGTTATGCTTATCGAGTCTCATGTCTAGTTGGTCAAGGATTCTGTTCTTCTTCCTCTGATTGTCTTTAGATTTTGAGCAAACAGTCCTTCAGATAGAAGACATCTTCAAAGATACGATTTTATAATTGCACATCACTATAAAATATTTTCTGCCTTCACCGCAAAATAGAGCACATGGCCCTAGCAACATTACTTATGTACCTTGGGATTATACTAGTGTAATTCTATGCCTGTGGCAGAGAAGTACCAAAGTGTTTAAACACTATTTACTCAACTGAAGCTGGGTATAAAAATGTAAATATACCTCATTGATTAATGGTTTTCTACAAAAGTGTTCTTAGCATTGTTTTATTTATTTATTTGGTCAATTGAGCACTAGCATTCTAGAACATGATGGCACAAGTCCTCAATACCTTTGCATGATTGCATTGGCAATATTGCAGCCCTTACATACTATTACTTTTCTTTTTCCAGAGAATACCCCTGAGTGATTTATCACAGGATTTCATCAAGAATGAGGCTCAAAAGCCCTGTTTATTTAAATCCACATCGTTGTCTTATATGTATGTAGATAGGATGTAAAGCTGTTAATGTGTAGAAGTCTTAGTTGATTATAATTCTATCTCAGACATTATTTTATTCTGATGATTGTTTACCTACTAATAGCCATTTTAGAGTCATCTCTTATTTCAATACAAGATTTGGGGGGGGGGGGGGGGGAGATGTGATGGGTACGATTTGTTGAGCCTTCCAGTTATTTGTATATATTTGTTAGGAGACAATGCAGCTATATCAATTCTTTGAGTTCTCTACTAGTCTGAAATTTCTGGCTGAAAGTATCACCCCAGAGTGTCATATCAACAATTCATTTTGTGGTATACCAACTGACATGGTCTCCTTTCTTTATTTATTGATATCTTCAGTCATTGGCAATGAGAGGAAAATACACTATTTGTCAAAGCTGACAGAATTGTACTCTTGGTTACTGTTGATGCCGCTGTTGTCTTGATAGCAAGGCGAAAAGCTTGGTTGTTAGAAGTTAGTGATTGACAATGTTGCTTTCTTTCTAAAGGAGCCGCTGAAGTTATTATTATTTGTCATTGTTTTTCTGCCAAGGCAATATTTTCTTTACTTCATTTAAATGGGGTTTGATCACTAGTTAAATTAGATTGTTTAATGCACAGGGAGATTTAATAGATTTGTATTTGTGTGCAAATATACAATAATGTTTTGTACATGTATACATTTCCACTGTGAAGGCTCAGAATATGAGATAACAGAAAAAGTATGTCCAACAAACAAAATAAAGTAAAAATACTAAAATAAAATTGGAAAAAAACACTGAATGTTTCCTCACATTCACAGCCTCATCATGAGCCTCAAAGGTTTCAGTTTTGATTTCAGTTTTCTATAGACATGGAAAAAGGATGAAGAATCTATATGCCTTCAAATATTAATGCCTATTTGCCCATGCAATACATAATAGTCCTTATAGTTTCTTAGCTCGATAACTATATGTTATAGCACCTTTCACCTGTAAGAGGTATTATTTGTACAACTAAAATATCAGTGAATTACAAAGATGAAAAACAACCATGGGTATATATAAAATTAATGACCACAAAAACTTTACATGACTTTAAGGTGGATGATGAAGACACAGAAATAAAGATTTTCTATAGTTTGGCTTAGTCAAAACTCAAACTTTAGACTGCAGTCAAGATATCAGAAGAAAACAAGATTAGGCCAGGCAGCTATGAAGGGAACTAAATAAGGGCCCGAAGTTAAGAAATATATCATTAAATACTAAAGTCGGGATCATCAATGCTATAGTAGTTCCAATTTCTATGTATAGTTATGAAATGTAGCGCAGAATGCTGTTACAGGAAGGGAATCAACTAATTTGAAATTTGATTCTACAGATACCATGGAGTCAAAAAAGCAAATATATAGGTCTAGTGATAAATTAAGCTTGAATTTTCCCTAGAAACCAAAATAACTTAAGTGAAGCTATTGTACATACTGTTGTGGTTCAGCCTGATGATGAAGAAAGGGGATTTGGGGAACAGCAGTCTGTCTCTTGAAATGTTGATGTTTCTGAAGTGCAGGTGGGTTCGGAAAGTGTTGATAGCTTAGAAAAACAGAGGTCTGTGGATGCCTCTGAGTCTAGCAGAGATGCTGCCAAAGTTTGTAATAAGGATGATCTTTCACTTGAATCTGAGAATTGTCAACAGAATGCAGATGGGAACGAAGAGGATGAGTTTGTGTTAGATAGGGATTCCAGGTTGAAATTAAAATCAGGACTCAGATGCTCCGTGAGAATCGGAGGCAAGCGTGGGGGGAGGGGGGCTAGAGCTCAAAGGAATAGGTTTTTCAGTTGCAAAGAGTTTTTAAAGTAGGTGTTTGTCAGGACCCAGGCTGCAGGGCACCAATAACCATACACAGAGGCCAGAATCTATCTAATATCTTTATTGAAGGAGTATATAAAGTTAATAAAAACAAGTGTAGAAAATAGTTCAGAGTTAGACCTTTCAGGAAAGGTCAAAATTAGTCCAAAGAAACAATGTCCAATATGAGATATTAAGGTCCAAAGTTGTAATCCAATAACCGAAACACTCACTTGCCAAGCAAGTGAGGGGAGATGACAAGGTCCTTTAGTCCATGAACTTGAGCAAGGCTAGAAATTAAGTTGATACTTGAAAACAAGGCTTGAATCGTGACACAAGGTAACGAGGAACAAGAACAAGGTCCGTGGAATTACTTGGTAAAATCCGTGAAACAAGGCAAGGTTTAGTCCTGGAAGGCGAGGCAAGGTCCGAAGGTGAACAAGGCTGGGAAGCAGGAGCGAAGGCTTGAGAACAAGGACAAGGCTTGAACAGGAACGAGGCTTGGAACGGAGCGCGCTGTCCAGACACAACTCGCTCCGGAGGCTGACGAATTGACTCCGCGAAGTTACTTCGCGGTTAAAACACCTATATAGAGTCTAACTTTCCCGCCGAGAGCAGTTCTCTGGGAACCAGGAACAAAGCTAATCTCTGAGACCAGATGTTTGACTCCTTAAAGATTCTCACGGAAAGCAGGCTTAATTGGCTAAATTCTTAGCAGCTATTCTAGCACTCCTGCGCGAGGCCGCTTCCAAACCTCTCTGTTGTTTACAAAACTCATGGCGAGAAAACACAGGAGATGTAGGCTCAGGGTTTGTTTGACATACTTCTGGAACACAACTCTCTTGCAGGTGCAAGGTTCCCAGATCTGGCTGGGAAGAACCTGGCTGGGAAGATTCCAGTTCTGACTGGGAAGGTAAAAAACCCAAGTTTTCTTCTTCATCAGGCATCACAATGTCATGAGCAGGACTACAAGGCCCATGAGTCATTACAGTGTTTCTGAGGAGAGATTTTAGTCAGAGCAACTTCGCTTTTGGAGAATCAAGTCTTTCCTTGTTCCAGCCTCAAATTTGTGTTTGGATTACTTTTGAAGCTCATGTATTCATGTTACCTTGGATTTACTGTGCTATTTTTGGATTTTGGACTAATATCTACGAAATTATTGAACTGTGTTTAAGAATTGCACTTGCCATTGGTTTTTACTTATTTTTCTGCTTTTTAATAAGTTTTGCTATCTTTCTTCAATAAACTGAAAAGACTCAAGCCTGCTGTGGTGGAATTTGTGTGTTGGAACAAGGTGAACCATTGCTGAGGTGCGACACATACTTTGACATAACAGTACACATTAGGAAAGAGGATAATGCCTGGAAAAAGTGAAGACAGTAGAAAAAGATTATATGAATTACAAGTAGTCTCAGTTCAGGAAACCAGTGTGTTTGCTGTTGTTGTTTACCATCAAGTCATTTCCTACCAATGGTGACACTAACGACTTCATCGTATCAGCCACCCGAATCACCACGCAGCGTGGTGAATCTGGCAGTGCCTGGCAGGGGGAACAATTGCCCCATGCCCCACATTCCACGGTATCCCCCCACCTCATCCCACGGAAGAAGCACCCTCCATCCAGCTTCCCCCCATTGATTCCACCGTGTTGTGGTGGCGGCAGCCCACACCCAATCCTCTATAGTCTTGTGATGGAGTTCCATTGCAAGTAGTTCTATATCATGGGATGGGAGCTCCATCATAAAACAATAGATGATCTGGGGTATGCTGCCAGTTACCCCATCTGATGAGATCGTAAGACAAACCTATCATGGAGTTTTCTCAGCAAGATTTGTTCAGAGGGTGTTTTTGTTTGCTTTCCTCTATGGCTTATAGAATCTGACTTGCGCAAAGTCATCCATTGAGTTTCCATGGCTGGGCAGGGATTTAATTCCTGATCACAAGAGTCACAGCTAAGGATTCAAACTACCACAGCACACTGGCTTTCCAACCCTGAGTTTGTAGGACTGTTAATAAAGTTATGTCATTCACAGGATTTTCACAAGTCAAAGCTGTTTTTAATTAAAACTTACTCTAAAGATATTTGAGACAATAAAGAAAAGGAAAAAGGTAAAAAAGAGAGAGAGATGACTTCAATTCATCTTTTCTTAGTTACACATATTACATACTTATTCATACCTCACTCTCTAACATTAATAAAATTTCTCTTTTTTCCATTATCAGTTCCTTCTAATAATCAAAAACAAAAACAATCAAATCATATCTATTTTTGCAAAAGGTTCATAAGGGGTTTCCAATATTTGAGAAATGTCAGCAATGGCCTTTCTCTAATCAAACAAGATAATTTGTCCATTAAAAGTCAATACTGACTTGACAGCAATTGACATAAACAATTATTGACTCATTGTCAAATGCCTGACAATTTGATCATTAAAATTATCTTTTCCTATTTGTTAAATGACCATTGCTGAAATATAGGAATATGTTTTGCCCTTTGTTGCTCATGAACATGGTCATATGGTGAAATTTAGTGTCTGTTTTTGTAAAAAAAAAATACAACCAAGCAAGAACAAACCAAGCGATAAACACCTGTATACTTCTTGCCTTTTCACTTTCAGGACCATAACTACCCAACTTCCCAATTCTTTCTGAAATATACTTTTAAAGCTTCGAGAATTCCACAGCTGTTGATACGTACATTTTTGAAAGTTCAATTCAGTCTCCAGTGTTTCAGCCTCATCACACCAAAAGTTATACCTAGTTATGTCTGAAATGGTAGAAGAAGATTTCCATGACATCTTTTGAACAAAGGCTGGATGGCCATCTGTTTGATTGTGCTTTTCCTACATGGCAGGGGGATGAACTTGATAGCCCATGGGATTGTTGTCGACCGCATTTTAGGGGATCGGGGCCCTTAAGGAGAGACCCGATCCGGTCCTGAGAGAATGGACCTTGGCGGAGCCAAAAGGAAAATACGAGCCGCAATACAACCTGAAGCCGAAATGAAGAAGGTCCGCCAAAGTTGAAGGAAAATCCGCCAAGGAGTCTTTATTGAGCAATTCAGCTGAAGAGGACTCTAGTAGCGATCATTCGACTTACTAGAAGTCCCATACAATCAAAATAAAGCCATATTTATACAAAATTTCAGTCTGACAGCCCTTTGAATTTCCCGCCCTGCTTCCCCGCCCATCTGATCGTTGATAGGCTAGAAGGTTGAACGAGGCGGGCTTTCGTTTCCCGCCTCGCTCCGTTGGCCCAATAGGAAGCTGCCTTATGACTCCACTCGGGCCAATCAGGAGAGAGAAGGTGGGAGTTAGCGAAACAATGAGGTGACGGGGACAGGAACCAGAGGATTAAGTCCTGCTAGACTGATTTCTAAAGGGTGCTATTGTATTAATGGCAGCAATCAAGGATGTCCGGGTTTCTGTCACGTATACAGATTTTAGATATGCCTTGGGGTGTCAGAGATGGAAGCAAAGATGGGTGGTGATGAGCCATATTGACAGGCTCTGCAGGGCGCCTTCCTGAGGTGTCCTGGATATTTCTTTGGGCGAGCTATGACAATGTTTGCCTTGGGGCGAATCTCCTTTAGGTCAACAACTCCGAATTCGGTGACTCAAGCCCTATATTGTCCATGCAATTTGAATTTGATTGGATTTAGCGGTGGCAGATTATCCTTTTGTTTTTGGGAAAGGAAGCCTGGGTCATAGGAAATGGGATAGGTTCTGGGGTTCATGTTGAGTTCAAAATATTTCCTATTTGATTTCATGAATTGACAATTATATGAAATAAAATGAAAAATAAAATAAAGTTGGAATATAACCCAGGCTGGGAAAAATACATATTTTCCGGGGATTCCAAAGAGTACAAATACATATAGGCAGATAGATAGATTTCATGGAAATAAGGGAGAATTCATAAAAAGTGAGTTACATTTCATAAAGGGGAATCATGAATGATATAAACAATTGAAAATATTTGATAAGAACGAAGTTCATAACATCTGGAGAACCCAGCATGGAAATTCATAAAAGTGGAGTTTTAGCAGCATGATTTTACAATTCATGAAGTTGTT
This sequence comes from Anolis carolinensis, assembly GCF_035594765.1. Lineage (NCBI taxonomy): Eukaryota > Metazoa > Chordata > Lepidosauria > Squamata > Anolidae > Anolis > Anolis carolinensis. The sequence continues at coordinate 164,131,132 of NC_085843.1, read as the reverse complement.
ATCTCTTGCCTCAGGCTAAAAGGTCAAACACCTTTTGTGCAGAGAGTTTTAGTAAACCACAGTAAACTCCAGTAAAAAGTCTCAATCACCTTCTACTATAAATATATGGAATATAGAACATAAAGTCTTGATTTTTGAACTATCTTTTACAAGTCCTGGGGGGGGGGGGGGGGTGGTCACCTCGATCACAGGATCTCTTTCAAATCTATGATTCTATGATTCTGTCTTTTCTCCTTTGTAGCCCTCTACCAGAAAGTTTACACCTCTGTTCTGGTGCTCTGCTTTTACTACCCCCATTATAGACACTTCATTGTGTAACCCATGAAAATGGTATATAGGTGAATTGGGAATGGAGTATGAGATTTTTTTTCTTTTTACCATATGCCAACCCTGCTAACCCTCACACCTCCCGAGATTAAGTGTGGTTTTTATTGCCAGAAAGAGATTTTTCCTCACTTTCTGTCTCTGTGATAACTGGATTTTGAAAAATTTGGCTTTTTGTGGAAACATGGATTGGTGATAAAGCTTCACTGGAGACCTATTTTTCCCATGATAACTTTTCTCAGGAGTAAATTTCCCTTCTGATGGGTAGATTTCTCTTGTTTCCTGTTGTGTCAACCCTGTCTCAACTATCAGTCATTTGTAAGGTGGATGATTGTAACTCGGGAACTGCCTGTACTAGAAATTCTTGCCAGAAAGTAGACTTACAAAGTATTATGCACAACACTTATATTATATTTTCAAGTCCAATATGGTTTTATTTTTATAATATTATCTTTTTGGCTTTCATTCTGTTTCCAGTTTGAGTTCTTGTTGACTAGTAGGGTTTTAATGAGTTTTCGTGACTATTCTTAATTACTTTGCTTATCTTCTTATCGATTTCTCTATTTTCACATTTAATCAGGAGATTTCCTTGTAGTCAAATATTAAATTTGTGATATAGGTGATTTTATTTTTCATTATTTATGTTAGGTTCTTTTTTCTTTTCCTTATGCAGAACAGATTGGTCAGGACATACTGGAAAACCTCAGCCATGATAGAGAAAAGATTCAGCGTGCTCGAGAAAGAGTAAGTTTAATGATAAGAAATTGTTTAGTTGCAGTTCTTTTCAAACTGATTATCACCAGAATCAATTCATCATTCATAGTAGTGAATTACAAGCAGTTAGTCAATGAGGAATTAGTATTTCTCCTTCTACAGAACGGGTTAGAGATGGCTCTTCACAGATGTTTCATGCCTTTTCTTTGTGGAGCATATAAGTCCATACTTATATCTAACCTCATAGACAGTTATCTTTCCAGCCTCATACCTTAGATTCAACTTGAAATATCCAGAATTCAATCTTAGGACCTTCAGATTAATAATAATAATAACTTTATTTGTATCCCGCCTCATCTCCACAGATGAGATTGTAGGATCCAAACATTTGAAGACAATATGCTGACAGAGGATATTCTAGATAATAATGGTCAGTAGTCAGAAGTGTCACCATGTTATGAGATGCTGACAAAATGAATTGATGACTCAACATCAAAATTAGCTGACTAACTGGATATTTCTTAAAACTTTTTCTAACCTCTTATGAATATATCTCAATCATTTATTTTTGGGAGAATAATTATTCTCTTCATTCTGGATGCTATATAATCTTAAAAATGCCCCATAGCAAAACTATTTATTGTTATTAGGCCACATCATGGGTTCTACTTCTAAACTCGGGTGCTGAAACAGGTTCTCAGGCTGAAAATCTGCTCAAATTATGTTATGGCAGCACTAACTGTTTGGTGTTTTCACTTTTATTAAATTTATGGATAACTTGAATGGTCACTTTTATTTTTAAAAATATGAAATTGAAATCTCTAGAAGGAAGTTTTTCCAAAGAAATAAAAAACTGTTCATATATTGGGTTGTGTGAAACGTATGCAATTTTTTCCATAGCTGAGAGAAACTGATGCAAACTTGGGCAAGAGTTCAAGGATCCTTACAGGAATGATACGAAGGTAAGGACAAGGTAGGGACCTCTCATTTCCTGTTTCTTCTGGGATCTGGAATGGGGACTGTGTAGCCCTCAGGAGTTGTTGAATCATAGTTTCCATCAGCCCTTTCAAATATAGCCAATGGCAAGAGATGATAGGAAATACAGTCCATCTCACTTCCCCATATCTCATACAGATTTTAAATTAGGCAAAATGTAAATATTTACATCATTGTGTGTGACACATAGATATTGCTTTTTGGTAGTTTTCTTAAATTGTTGCTGAACTGTTTCCCACCCCAATTATTTACATAGAGCTAATAAATGAAATCAGTTTTCATGTGTGTACTTACGTCTGTTTGAATTTATTGCCCAGCCTATTTCATTAATTAGAACACCACTGAAATAATTAATCAAAATATTAAACTACACTATTCACAAAGTATATTATTATTCCTCAAACTAGGGCATAGACTATGGGCATAGAAGCCCATTTACACATCACCCTAACATGTGCAGTTAGCACACCAGACCATTATATGACCAGGGTACTTTTTGATTTTTCAAAATTAAGCAGCAGAAATACAAAGCTTGATTTCGTTGACTTGGTAGTGCGAAACAAAATGGGTCTAGCATAGTGCTTTCATGTTACACATGTCCTCAAGGGGGAATTCAAAAATCATATATAGCAATTCTTTTAAGCTATATAATATCCTGGTTCAGTTTGAGATACTTACCTATGTATATGTAAGCCAGTCTTTTTAAAGTGTTTTTCCTTAACGCATAATAACATGAAAACTATTTTAAGCGGCTTTGGCTCTTGCACTGGGGTGCAATATTAATGATGGTTGCTGTAGAATGGGTGAGCATCATATTTGAAAATGAGAAACTAATCAAGAGTTTTTACCAAGATAGAAATTGTGGACTTCATCATACGGGCAAAACTATCCATCCTACGACACTTTCACCACAGTTCGGGGATGGAGCCTGCTGGATCCCATTAAACGACATATTGCTACTTCTGGCAGGGCTCCATCCCTATACTGTCGTAAAAGTGTTTTTATGAGAGAGCAATGGGAACATGGAAGGCATTCTGTGTTCTCATTGAGTAAAAAGGGGAAAGTGTGGGGGCAAGCTGGGCAGTAACACCCTCTCCTTGTGGGATGGGTAATGGGGCGATGTGAGAGGACAGGTACCCCCACTGCTTCACGGATTTGCCACGCTGCCTGGCGAATCCCCCTGCTATCGCTCTCTCTTTGGGCCTCAATGTGATGAGGTCCTGTGTGTTTCTGCGTGCATATTGCTTTTAATAAATTACATAAATGAATGAAAAGGGAAGAACAGTTTCAAGAAAGAAGAAGTACTGTGGATTAAATCTTGTTGTTTGTGCCAGCTGAAGTAGGTCCACTGAATGAATGGACATATATTAAGTTTCCTGGCATATGTCCCATTGGTTCATTGAGTGTGCAGTAGTTGAGACTAAGACCTGATGAATTTAGCCATATAATCCTATCAAAGGTGTAACAAAGCACTGTGGTGAAAATATCTGCCCAATAAACGTCAGCCCATGGAAATTCTGAGGTTTAGCCAGAAATCAAGTAGCTGTTAATGGTTCAAGTTAAGGGGCAGGCAGAAGACCAGTAGGTAAGAAAAGAAAGAAGAAATGACATAGAAAAGAGGGCTTGATGCATAAGAGAAATTACTGCAGGCAATCAGCTTGCCATGTAGAGATAGTGGTTTAAAATGTATACCAGCTCTTAATCTTTTCATAAAAATACCTTGTTTTTGTTTTCTATTTTCTTCTATATTTACGTGACAAAGGTTAACAGCACCTCTTGCTTCCATATCACAAATCTCTCACAATTCAAACTCTGAACCGTAGCATACAAAATCTCTGATTAAGAGTAATATGTAAATGACACAAGCTAAATTCAAAATCCATGGAGAAAGGAAGCAGCAATTGAAAGAGATGGTTCAGTGCCTGTAGACAATCAAAATAATAATAAAAACTCTATGGGCAAACTTATATCCTCACCAGGAATGGTTATGCGACATGAGCTGTAACGAATATTCTGCATATGTCTCCATTTTGTCAAATCTCATTAAAGGGTTTTCTTGCTTTACGTCAATTGAGCTGTCCAAAAATCATTCATCATTTTTAGTGTTAAAAAAAGCCATACACTTATTTAAATAATATCATATTAATGTTAAAGTTCAGCTGTCATTTAATAGTATGGTTTAATCAGACATAGCATTTAAGAAAAATAGTTTTTTCAGGCTTTACTTCGCTTTCAGGTTGGCAGATTCAAATAAGGATTTATGGGTTTCTAAACCAGTGTGTTTTCCCCACATCTTTATGCTTGATGAATCTCAGCTTTTATTTCGAACGAGCACAGTCTGCTATTTTCAGTAAAATAAAATATCTTTTCATATTGTGTTTGAATACATTTGCAAGTAATTTAGAGAGGGCAAAGAAAAACATTGTAACCTTTGGCATTGTTGTGTGCTTGGGAGTGATAGTTAGGATTCTTAGTTTATAAGTGTTCCGTAAGCCAAATGAAAAATGTGACCTTTGTGAAATATTCATGGGGCCGGGTTCTCAGACAAATGGATTATGTAGTTAGATGTTTTAAAGAACATGTCTTTTTTGTTTGTGTTTGAGAAAGACATTTAATTTCCTTTTTCTGTGCAAAATAAACTCCTATATTGGAGATTTCCTTATCAGGATAGATGGGTTCAACTTCCAGTTCAGTGAATGAATGCCCCTGGTGCAAGTTGGATAGATTTGCTTATTTCTATCCTTGTGCTAATATGGTTTATATGTGGGAAATATGCTTTGTAACATGCTGAGGAAGTTATCCCATGTCTCAACTGGTAAATTCATGAAGTAATTTAAATTTGTTTTGTATACATAAAGGTGCTGCCGAGTAGCAGTTTTCCAAAGTCAGCAGTTTCAGGTGGTTATTTAGGATCACTCAAAAAGCAATCATAAGGAATAAAAAAAACAACAACTCAGGATCTAGATCAGTTACTATAGCTGAAAAAGAGTAATTACTGGAGAGTGGCAGGTAAGTTCCCCCCAATGTTGGTTACATCTAGAAGCCGTGGAGACATGCACTTAATTGCTGAAATGAATGGTGGAAAGTTTTATTTCACCCAATTACTAAATAAAAACAAGGTCAGCAGGCTGAAGTTGGCAATCCTTGCTTGCTGTATGCTGGTTCGTTTTGAAAACATATCTTGGTAAATGGCATGATTGTCTTTAGGTAGTTTGTAATGTAATTAATAAAGATATTAATCAGAAATATTTTCTTTTATTTGTGATATATCTCGTACTTTGAAATTCTATTTCCCAACAGAGCTTGGAAGTAGTTACTGGTGCTCCTTTTTCTTTCTGGCAATAACCAAGGTGCAACGACATTACATTGCAATTGCAACCTTGCTTGTTTTGTATCATAGGTTATTTAAATAGTATTTATTTATTTATTTCCTACACTTGTACCCTGCCCTTCTCACCCCAAAGTGGACTCAGGGCGGCCTTTCAAGAGGTCGGAATTCAATGCCAACACATATACGTCGAAAAATTAACAAATACAATTAAAATTCAAACAATTAAAAACATCAATTCTTAAAAATCAATTAAAATCATGCAAATTCATTTATAAATCACATTACTTCATTATCATTATTGCACTGTTTCAATTACTGGTCAAATGTTTGGTCTCACAGCCACATCTTAAGTTTTTTTTCCTGAATGTTGGAAGACAGGGGGCTTGCCTGATTTCATCAGGGAGGGAGTTCCACCGACAAGGGGTCACCACTGAGAAGGCCCTGCCTCTCGTTCCCACCAGTCGCGCTTGCGAGGGCGGTGGGACCGAGAGCAGGGCCACCATTTATATAGTATAGATGTAATTACGTTTCAACAATAAATGCACAAACTCTGCCCTTCACCATTTAATTTTTTTGTCACCAATACTCACGTAGGAACTGACAAAACAGAAATTGTGGGAGGAAATCGTATTACAATGCATTTGTCAGGGGAAGTCATACTTTTGTTAGGGAAAATTGAAATGGGAGTATTATCATACACTGAATTGGCAGTTGTAATCAGACTCTTTGAATAATTTTATATATATTGGGATGTGGATATGTTACTGTATGTCGCACCTCAGGTTAGCTTCACCTTGCTAAAGACACTAGGCTGCACACAGAACATAGTCCTTTGTAGTTTATTAGGAAATAGGCAGTAAAATAGTTCATAAAAGGTAAAAGTTCAGTTCCAAAATATAGTTACAAAACAAGGCTGTAATCATCTAATCCATAGAAGCATAGGCATGAAACAAGGTCCTTTCAAAGGAAGCCAAAGTCCCAGCAATGAGAATATATCCAAACTATGAGGTAATACAGGAATGCAGACTTTATACAGGAAAGCAGACTTGGTTCTTCACTCTAGCTAAGAAGTTGCTTTTGACAAAGATCTCTCTTTCAGCAGACTGTTTTAATAGCATAACATGAAGGCATTTCTTTGCCCTTTGACCTCCCTCTTATTTGCTATTCGGAGGCTTCTACGCACCCCCGAAATTCCAGCCGACTAGCACGATCGAGCTCAGCGGCCTCATTGCCAAGGCCGTCAAGGCCACTGAGCTCTTTAGTGTTATCAGAGCTACTCTCCCCTTCTGCTTCTTGCACCTGAAAACCATCATCAGAAACAACCTCATTTCTTCCCTTGGGAAAAACTCCCTGTTCTTCATCTCCCACAGCAGGAACACTCTGCACCTGACTCCCATAATTCCCATCAGAGTCATCTTGAAACTCATCCTGAATCTGAATCCCATAATTATGCACTTGCATCCCAGAATACTCATCAGAGTCACACAAAGGCAAAGGCTGAGTCACAACACCGTATAACATTGAAGTATCTAAATATCAAGGCCTGTCAACTTAAAGTATATAATTGCCAACTTTGATAATATATTAATTATCATTAAAATTATTTCCATACCTTTCCAAAGATATGAGCTGGTTAGTTGAGGTCACTTGAGGTCATCAAAAGGCCTTCAGCTCCTTTATTTGGCAGAAAGACATAATATAAATGCAGCATATAAATAAATAACATCTTAGGAATTCAGGATCATTAAATAACCCACCCCATTATCAGAGCTTTGATGTAACAAGAATGTATTATAATATAAGAGTCATCCATATTTATAAATGTCTTGAACAAGTTGGTACACTTCTAGATGGTCACCAGCAATGAAAACATAATGTTTAACTTGGTTTCTGCCATTTCCAATTGCTTTTGCAATTATGAAATCCTGCAATATCCTATTAAACCCATATTCTCTTACCATCGATCAACTTTTCATTATGCAGTCATAAAACAAAGGTGTTGCCTGTCTTTATTTAGTTTCTAAGCAACAGATTTAGAAAGAAAACAAAACTAACATGTTATATGGTATGTACCATTATATCTTCAAATACACTCCAAGACATAACCTCTCTAATAATTTTCCCTGAGAGATCTTCTGGAGTCTGAAGGATGAGAGATCTCCTGGAATCTGAATGATGCAAACCAACTGCCCTTTTGAGCATCCCACTTTTTAAAAAAGTAACACTACTTTTTGATAATTTTCATCTTGAAAACTGTTATACATGAGGTGTTAGGGAACTGGTGAATGCATCTGCCTCCATAAAGGACCCCTTTTAAAAATTAATTTTAACCAGGATAGGGGCTGGGGCTCTGGTTGATGAAAAAAGGGTAATATACATTCAACACTCCAGTGATAAATTGGGTGATTTGCCAACACCTTCTTGACAACCACTAATATATGCATGAATAAAGCCTGCTTTATCCAGCAGTCTAGTTGGTCAAATTCCTTCTCTTATGTGATTCTCAGAAATCAGTAAGAACTCCATTCCTAGGGTTCCAGTGACCATGTTTTCTGTTGGCTTTCTTTACTTCACTATTATTTATACTTCCAATAAGTAGTCTAAAATTACATTGTGAATTGGATTACATATGAATACAGAAAGCATTAGGAGGTATTTAGTGCAAATTTTATATATTACCAAAAAAATTCTTGTTGCCTTAGTGCCTAAAAGCTATAGAATTTCTATAGAGAAATATATAACATAGGAAGAATTTATATAAAGCAATATATAGAGGAATGAATGCAAAGAATTTCTATAGAAAAATATATAGAGCAATGCAATCTCCTGAAATATTTGGAGTTTTTAGTTTAAAAACTCAAATGAATTATCTTCCTGATGAGGAAGATTAGAATATTGATAGTGTATACATTTGATATCAACTGTTTTAATACAAAATAAAAGAATATTAGTAGTGTGGTTAAGGGGAGAAATGTTTCTTCTTTCAATTGGTAGCCTTTTTTATGATACGATGGACAAAACATCTGGAAGACTTAATATAATGTCAGTGTAATTCCTAAGGGTAAATGTACTTCGTTATTAGACATTCCAAGCAGAAAACAAGTAAACCTTTGAGAAAGTTCAAATAAAAGACTATAGTTGTTCTGGGGATAAGGGAATATATCAATTTCGGTTTTTTAAAGCATTTTTTAAAATACATCCAATTTATTGAATTTTAGATACACTATTTTAACAGTGTAATCTCTTCTGTATTAAAGAAGACATTACATTATAAAAAGGCAAATTAATTGTAATCAATTACAATTACACACACATACATACATATATAGAGAGAGAGAGAGCGAGAGAGCGCTATTTGGACCCTTTACCAGGAGAAAAGTGAATGAATGAATATGTATTTAAGAATAATTTCATACATTTCATGGTAGCTCTTCTTGCTTTTAATTTCAGCCAATTCTGGCTCTCTGGTAAATATGCTACCAAAGGCCTCATCTACCAATGCATTATAAGGACACACTTCAAAACAATGTATATATAGGGTTGTTGTATGTTTTCCGGGCTGTAATTTATATATACATTTTTTTAAAAACCCTAAACTTGCATAAAATAGCCTTCTTCCACTTTATTGACTCTTGTTAAACTCTTGAACTCCCAAATTATCCAAAGAAAATCATAGTGTTTGTTGTATGCCTTAAAATTATATTGAAACAAACATTGTGTGCTTTTTCAATTAATTTTTAAAGCACCCTTTAAATTTTACTTTTGTGCAACTTTTGAGCAACTCGGTGACTTGTTGGTGTGTTGTTGTTGGCTTTACCTGATGAATAATGTAACCATACATTTAGATCACATCTTTCTCACGCCAATTTCAAACTAACTACAGTAGAGTCTCACTAATCCAAGCCTCGCTTATCCAAGCCTCTGGATAATCCAAGCCATTTTTGTAGTCAATGTTTTCAATATATTGTGATATTTTGGTGCTAAATTCGTAAATACAGTAATTAAAACATAACATTACTGCGTATTGAACTACTTTTTCTGTCAAATTTGTTGTATAACATGAAGTTTTGGTGTTTAATTTGTAAAATCATAACCTAATTTGATGTTTAATAGGCTTTTCCTTAATCCCTCCTTATTATCCAAGTTATTCGCTTATCCAAGCTTCTGCCGGCCCGTTTAGCTTGGATAAGTGAGACTCTACTGTAATTTGAAATGCTGTTTGAAGAGAGTTTTATAGGTATCACGGACTGCCAAAAAGAGAAATAAATAGGTCCAAGTGCAATTCTCAGTAGAAAAACAAATTGACTATACTAGAGCTATTTTACTTTGGACACATCATGCACTGACATGCATCATGCACTAACACATCATGCACTGACATTGAAAAGGGCAATAATGCTGCAAAAATAAGAAAGGAGTCAGAATAGAGGCAGAGAGATCAATTGGTTCAATAAATTAAGATACTGCATTAGGTATGAGAAGTTAATAATGGGAAGTTTTCCTATTGTTACAATAAGTAGGAGATAACTTGACAGCAAATTATAATTACACTGTTGAATTTAATGTAGAAGCAGAAAATCCCTTCTCATTAATGGGGCATTCACTCTACTCACCTTCTTAGATGCAACTCTTAGGTTTAGAAGTTTTTGATTTTTTAAAGAAAAAATTAAGTACTGTACAGTGGTATTGTTACACATATGGCTAGGTGCAAAGCCTAATGTTTGTTTGGACAGCATGTTTGGTTTATCTCTGAAGTGAGGTTTTTTTCTCCTAAGCGCATATGATTATGATCCAAGTGGATCCTTTTGTCTGATGTTCCCACATTGTTCTTTTTAAAATGTGTTGTTCGCTTGTTCTTTATTTTTTCCTTCCTATATCATCTGGAATTATTTGTCCTCCTCCATCAACCTTGACCATCTGTACAGCTGGAAATACCATTATCCAAATCACAGTTATGCTCTTACAAAAAGACAGGGTCCCAATGGATTCTTCCCCGTACTAGTCGATTCAGCCAACATGTACAAAGAATGTGATACATCACACTGGGTTAAATATCATCTAACCTCTGTGGTTACCGTGTTCATTGAGACATGCTTAGTATCATTAAGAGGTTAGAGCCTTCAAGGAGACTGTAGTTTGCAGTTTCAGCATGTCAAAATACACAGCAATATGCCAAAGTCGAAATGCATACCCTAAAGCACATCTGTGCGTTTCATAAAAAATGTTCTTCTCTGGCCAGCAAAGAGGTGCTACAAATGGCTGCGATATGAACAAGAAATTTCTACAGAGCAGAATTTCTTCAACTGTTGCTGACGCAGTGATAGCAAGTTTAAGGAAGATTGGCTAACAGTGTTTGTTTTGTTCGATCTTAATCTTAATTTTATTTAATGCCTTGTTAACTGTTGTAGAAGCAGAAATATAAAACAATTGGCCATAGGTAAATGAGATTTAATCAACTATATCTTGCAGCGGGTTAAACCGCTGAGCTGTTGAATTTGCTGACCAAAAGGTCGGCTGTTCGAATCCGAGAAGCAGGGTGAGTTCCCGCAGTTAGCCCCACCTTTTGCCAACTTAGCAGTTCAAAAAAATGCAAATGTGAGTAAATCAATAGATACTGCTCTGGCGGGAAGGTAACGGTGCTCCATGCAGTCCTGCCGGCCACATGACCTTGGAGGCGCCTATGGACAACTCCAGCTCTTCGACTTAGAAATGGAGATGAGCACCAACCCCCAGTCAGACAAAACTAGACTTAACGTCAGTAGAAACGTTTACCTTTACCTTTACTATCTCTAAGTTATGTATACCCTGCCATTCCAATAATTCATTATGATCTGTTCACCTGGGAAGACTTGGAATGCTATACAGACTGACAATTGAGAAAATAATGCCTAACACTACTGACACTTTCTTTGGCCCAGTCCTTTTTAGGAGCCAACCCAGGATTTTATCAAAGTATGCCTATTTTATGTGACCTTATTAGTTTTTATGATCTGTTTTATTGTTGATTGATTTGTTTTATTGTTGTGTTTTTACATTGCTTGTTTAGCCTGGGCTTGGCCCCATGTAAGCCGCCCAGAGTCCCTTTGGGGAGATGGGGCAGGGTATAAAAATAAAATTATTATTATTTTATTATGACACAGCAAACAAGATAGATATGCTGGATTTCGTATCACAAAATCACAAGTCGAACACTTCCCAAGTGTCTAGGACTGTGTGATGTATTTTCGGATGATGCGTGCAGATCCCAGTAGGGTGGCCTTTTGCAGTTGGCAGATCGTGATTTTGTCAATGTCTATTGTTTCCAAATGCTGGCTGAGATTATTATTATTATTATTAACACTATGCTTAAACTAAGCTTCATTTTTAACTTTGGCAGAATTGGGACAAAAACAGTTTGTTTGAAAAATTATTAAAATTAAACTGATTTTTAAAAAAACAACTTTTAAGTTTACTTGGTGTGAAAAATTCGTAAGCTCATCCACTCTCATCTTTTCTGCTGCAATTCTGGTGCCAGTAGAGGCAGATGCTAAAAAAAATGCTCATAGCCCTATTCATACTCAAATGCTTCTAACTGGTAGCTGCTGTTTCATCCTCTCTTGCCTCTTGGAATTATGTTATATAGGCACACTGCTGAATTAAAATCACCCTAAGAATCTGGGACAGTAAAATATACATTTTTAAAAAAGATATGCTGAATTAACATGTGTGCAGGGTTCTAAATGGCTATAATGTTTAATTTGGAAGGTTTATCTATTTAATTGTATACATGTCTTCTGCATACATCAGTGGCAATGGCTGGTGGAATATTTGTCTTTTTTCAATCTATGTCACTATCATTTTTACACAATCATGCCTACTGTAGGAGACCTTTCGCTGAATCTTCTCTTTATTAATAATATAATTTGTAAAACAATACATGCACTTTACATGGTTTATTCCATATTTGAATTGAACATTTGCTCTGTAAATTGGTGCACTCACGTATCAACTTGTTTCTTGTTTTAAATGCCTGCTCTGTTCATAAGATGGTACAAAGCAGGCTCAGTAACAGCTCATATCTTGTGCAGGTGGTCAAGCTTGTTGCTTTACAAATCAAAAGTCAAAGTACTGTGAATCTTCCTTTGAAATGGTAGTTAGGGAGACAAGGCTGGTCTTATCTCTGTGACAGAAAAGAGTTATAGATATCCATCATGAACTTCTGAGAACAAAAGACTGTTTCATAGTCATCCAGCATCAAATACTGCAGGCATTTCTGAAAACATCCTTGGAACATGCACACTCTTTTATTTCAATGGATCAACCCTTAAGAAATGTTTTAGAGCTATTACAAACATGGTGGCATTTCTAGGCTTGAAGGCATCACTGATCTGACCTTGTAATGGACAGGAAGTTGTTTTCCTGGTTTATTAAATATTTGGAGGTGTGCAGTTTGAATATTCCACTCCAAATTAAATGTAGCCCCGCTATTCAACCCTCACTTCCTTCTTCACTTCACTTCACTTTATTTCTTAATTAGTCGCTCTCCACCAGAGTGCTCCGAGCGACTTACAATTTAAAATATCATTCCACAATATAAAACATTCAACATAAAACCATTCAACAGTGACTATTTAGCAAATTAGATCTGATTTACTTAAATGCACAACCAAACAGCCAAGTCTTGAGCGCTTTTACAAAAGGTCACAACTCCGACATTGCTCTAACATATGGAGGCAATGGGTTCCACAGAATTGGAGCATAGGTCGAAAAGGCTCTATGCCTTGTAGCTTCCAGGTGTACCTCCCTAGGGCCCAGTACATATAGGAGATTTTCCTGGGAGGATCAAGGTGAATGAGGCAGTCCCTAAGATATAATGGTCCTTGGCCATTTCGAGCTCTAAATGTCAGGATCAGTATCTTGTAAGAGATCCAATGTTCTATTGGTAGCCAATGCAGTTGTTTCAGAATCGGTGTAATATGGGATCTTATAGATGATCCCACTAGCAGCCTGGCCGCCGCATTTTGAACCATTCGGATCTTCTGGGTTTTTGTCTTTGGAAGGCCGGCATATAAGGCGTTACAATAATCCAACCTAGTGGTGACTGTTGCATGGATTACTGTTGCCAATGCTTCTGTCGAAAGATAGGATGCCAATTTCCTTGCCTGGCAAAGATGAAAAAAGGCCTGCTTACTTATTTATATTTATTTATTACATCACTTCTACCCCGCCCTTCTCACCCATCAGGGGACTCAGGGCGGCTTACAGTATAACCATACACATTAAAAACAGTTGTCATCAAATTTAAAAATCCATCAAGATTAAAAATTACAATAAAATTAAGAATATCCATTAAAATATACATAATTATACATTTAAATATACATTTAAGGCGCTTTCCATGTTCATGTGGGGTCTGTCAGTAGGTCATATATTCTTATCTCATTTTTGCTGCTACTCATGCTCAAATGCCTGGTCCCATAGCCACGTTTTTGTCCTCTTTCGGAAAGACAGGAGGGAGGGAGCCTGCCTGACTTCAATGGGGAGGGCGTTCCATAGGCGGGGAGCCACCACTGAAAAGGCCCTGTCTCTCGTCCCCGCCAGCCGCACCTGTGAGGCTGACGGGACCGCGAGCAGGGCCTCATCTGACGATCTTAAGCTTCGAGGTGGGTCGTAGCGGGAGACACGTTCGGACAGATAAGCTGGGCCGGAACCGTTTAGAGCTTTATAGAGCTTATGGCAGTGATCTGGGCCTCCATTGTCAGCGATGAGTCCAACACAACCCCAAGGCTTTTAACAGTGGCAGACGGAACCAGAACTTCCCCATCAAAATCAGGCAGTGACTGGATTAACTCTGGTGGCTGGCCGGGCCAGAGTATCTCAGTTTTTCCGGGATTCACTTTTAGTCTACTCGCTCGCAGCCAACTCATCACTGCTTCCAAACACAGCTTAAAGTTTTCAGGAATCATGGTTGTGCCAGGTTCGAGACTTCCTAATCATATGGTCTCATTTGTCAATATAACCATTAACTTTTTACCTAAAAAAGTACGTAGGGGCAGACCTATGAGCAGATTCTGTGAGAATGTCAAGAATCTTGATGTCAGCATATTTTCTTCTGATCATATTTTTCTTCTGGTAATGTTTTCTTCTATAAGTAAGCATTATTCAAATTAATATCATACTATCTAAATATTTCTCCTGTTGGACATTGGAAAATGATCTGTTTTCAAAAGGAAAAAAGTAGTGAAAGCCCATGAGATGAACTGACAATATAAGATGGTATTCCTGAGACACAGATCCAAATCTTTAGTAGTCTTCCCTAATTCCTCTATGGCAGTGATTCTCAACCTGTGGGTCCCCAGATATTTTGGCCTTCCATTCCCAGAAATCATAACAGCTGGTAAACTGGCTGTGATTTCTGGGAGTTGTAGGCCAAAACAACTGGGGACACACAGGTTGAGAACCACTGCTCTATGGTCTATTGTGTATTGCTAGTGTATGCACTATCCATTAAGGCCCCCTGTACACTGCTTAATGGGCAGTCACAGAAATGGAGAGACAAATTTTGCCATGCCTCTTCCCAAAAGAGAATTGACAAATAAATGGACCAAACTAGGGGTGAAATGATTTCCCTCCCAATGTTTGGCCATGTTCACCTAATTTTTCCTTCATGGTGGGGCGGGTTGAACATGTCTCAGGGGTATTCAGTACTCCCAGAGGTCTCCATGAGTGCAGATTGACCATTTTTGAATAATACAACCCTTGAAATTTACCCTTCCACTTTTGGCAAATCCCTCAAATGGGCATTCAGTTCAGCTTTAGATCATCTCATGCCATACCTTATATTAAATGAAAGGATTGTAGTGTTCCACTGAAATTAATAACAAATCAAGCAGTGTATATATCCCTGCAGGAGTAATCCACAGAATGAAATTTATAAGAAAAGGCTGTATATGTATTTACATTTCTAATGGTGTTTATTCCAAAGATGTTTATGGAGATGGCTAAACATAGGCTAGTTACAGCCTAAAACAACCTCAGTGCAACAGGTTCATTCAGTTCTGGACTACATGAATCAATATGTTAACTCTATGTGTTCATGCATTAATCATATTATGATGGAGATACATTGAATCGCATACTTGGCTGGCATGAATTATGATAGCAAAAGGCTGGTTAGTGCCATAGGAAATCATTTCTTTGGTTGTTGCATAAATTCATATGACTGTACTATGACCAAAAGTTAATACTTACATTTTAAGTAGTTAAGTTCCCCAACACACCATTTTCCTGTCCCCAGAGAGTAAGGAAATGAGCAAGGATGCATCCAGCACTTTTCCTGTAGTTGCATATGATATGAAAAGCATGTATAGGCAGTCATGGAGTTCCTTGAACTGTTTAATGTTCAAAAATATTTTTTTTGAAACTGGGTTGCTGGTTCATGGAAGGTTCTAGGCCAAAAAAACCCATCTCTATACTGACTAGAGGGGCTGCCTCTTGTTGTTGTTGTTGTTGTTGTTGTTGTTGTTACTATTATTAGGATTGCAACCCTTTTAACTAAAAAATTGTGTGGATTTGTTTGAGAGAAAACAGATAGATTCCACTAACGTCCTATGGAATATATATCCCTGCAGCAAATCTCATATCAAATAATATTTTCCTGTCATAACTTGTGGAACTATTGAAGTCTATGAAAGGGAAAATAGTTTATCAAAGTAACATTTTCCAAGAAAGCTATCCCCCTTCAGGCAGTCTTCACTGTTATGAACATTTACAGTATGACAGAAAGCAAAGACAAGATGAAAGCAAATACAGTAGAGTCTCACTTATCCAACGTTCTGGATTATCCAACGTATTTTTGTAGTCAATGTTTTCAATATATCATGATATTTTGGTGCTAAATTCGTAAATACAGTAATTACTACATAGCATTAATGTATAATGAACTACTTTTTCTGTCAAATTTGTTGTATAACATGATGTTTTGGTGCTTAATTTGTAAAATCATAACCTATTTTGGTGTTTAATAGGCTTTTTCTTAATCTCTCCTTATTATCCAAGATATTCACTTATCCAACATTCTGCCGACCCGTTTATGTTGGATAAGTGAGACTCTACTGTACTTGTTACTTTTTTTGAATTTGGTAAATTCTTAATAACATTACTAACAATACCAAAAAAGAAAATCACTTATAACATTCCATATGATGAATCATAAAATCTATTTTGCTATATGTAAATCAAGTTGGTAACTGCAAAGCTATCTCATGCAAAGATGTGGAAAAGAGGATGATTTGTGCTGTTCATATCTGTGTATGGTTTTGTGTTGCTGGATTTTGTGTTAGGATAGGTTAGTTTAAATTACTTTGGTCCTTTAAAATAACACTGTGAAGATACCAGGTTAAAATAACTGGCTAAAGGATGTCAATTTAGTTGCATGGATGAATGGGAATTCGAACCCAGAACTATACAGTCAATCTGTTTTCTACATAACACCACACAGTCTACTCTGGTTTACGCCTATGGCACAAATAATTTCTTATGTAGATTTCTCTGTGAGCAGCGATCATGTGTGAAGATGCCTTCAAACACTCTGTTGCATTTGTATGCTATATGTTCGAGATAAAACCTTCAGAAATGTAGCCAAACAGAACGATGTCCATGTGCCTTTATCTTTTGTTTTAATTACTGCAGTATAAAGTCATTGGTCAGTTTAAAGGTGGAAAGGAACCAGCATTTTATGATTAAACTCCATCCTAGAAGTAAAGCCTTTTCTTGCAATAAGAAGTTAATTTAGTCTTCCAGCTCATTTAATTGATTTTCCCCAGTCTTTTGTGACTTTAGTCATGTTTCATTCTAAAACTATTTTATGCCTGATCCCAGGCAATGCTGACCTTGCTGTTTAGGCCGATAGTGGTACAGTTTGAGGAAAACCACAGGAAATGACTTGGAGAAGTGGAGAATATTAAGCAAATATTGTAGCCCTGTTTTGATGTAAAACGAGACAGTGTTCAGTTTTATTTTCCTGTACAGTCCTCAAAGTAAATATTTTAATTGGTCCTTGCATTTTTCCCGATTTGTAGCAAGACAATACCTTATAACAAGGTGAGCAACCATGATACTAGATGCACCCGTAGGAGTATTTTTAGATTCCCTAGATATCATTGTTATATACTTAAAAATAAAGGAAGAATGTGGTGATTGGGAGGTCCATGGATTGACTAAACTCTCCCAAAGTCCTATCAAAATTTAAAGGGAAAAGGAGATCCAAAGATTGGGTGACGTTTTGGGAAAGGTGGGACAGATGAAGCAGAGGAGATAAGAAGTTCTGGTTGCTTTCCAAAGAATGGATCACGCAAAAGCAAACTATTATAAAACAGGGAATATCTGTCAATTGTTTTTCATGTTGTAGCTCGAGCCAGTCATTCCCTACCTTTAAAACACACAATGAGGAAAATATCAGTGTAATTACTGTAGGAATAAGAGTATTGTCACCGATATTTTACAATGAAATGAGGTTCCCCTTCACTGTAAACTTTGTACACCATAGTCTGTATTTTTTATTATATGGTCCAAACTATTGCAATAGTTACAAGTAGGACATTTAGATAATCAATACCTGACATTTGATGAAATGATTTTCATTCCTCCTTCCAACTTTACTATTCTGTGTATCTGATTTACAAAAGTGTATAGAACACTTTCCCCTCTTTCATCACAGAAATCGTATGAAAAATTGATGAAGACACAAATATCAGGATGCTAAATGTAATAGGTAATACAGAGTACTATTTTCTTTCAGACTTTTGCAAAAGATATTTTGTACCGATATTCTAATAATGGCCCTTTTAATAATGGCATGGCATGTTTGGGGACATTTTGACCTTAATTTTTCCTGCTTATTCTCCAGGGATCGCTGCTCAAATATAATACAGGTCGGAGAAGTAAAAATAATTTAGTGGTCACCGTAGGTTTGTGCCTTGTTTACTTGAGCTTCATATTACTTTAAAGGAAACATCCTACTCATGATCAGTTACAGTTAAAGACTCATTGAAACAAAACATTTAATGATGAAGATTAACTTTAATAAGTTATTTTAGAATTGGAAACATGTTTTATGGTTTCCCAAGTGAAAATAGACTACTTCCAAGAAAAAACATCAGATTCCAATTTTCAAATTGCAAAAAAATGATGATTTTATCTTTAGTAAGTATTCTAAGGGCATTTGCAGGTTTGGCAATATTATCATTGTTGTTATTGTTATTACTTTTACTCTTGCTGTTACTATCGTTTTTATAGCTTACTTTTTCATAATCAGGCCTCAAGACAGCTTACAAATTAAAATAGAATGTTGTTAAAATAATTTTTTTTTGGTGTCAGGAGCAACCAGAGTTGCTTCTGGAGTGAGAGAATTGGCCGTCTGCAAGGACGTTGCCCAGGGGATGCCCGGATGTTTTGATGTTTTTACCATCCTTATGGGAGGCTTCTCTCATGTCCCCGCATGGAGCTGGAGCTGATAGAGGGAGCTCATCCGCACTCTCCGCGGGTGGGATTCGAACCTGGCAGTCTTCAGGTCAGCAACCCAACCTTCAAGTCACAAGGCTTTTATCCCCTAGGCCACCGGAGGCTCCAATGTTAAAAGAATATGAAAGCTCAGCTTAAAAATGAAATTAAAGTATTAGCAGCATTTTAAAACAATTTAAAACAGGCAGTTTAAATAATAAAAAGCTGATTTAAAAGTGCATTTAAAACAATATAGGACCCTGCTAAAAGTCCTCCTGAACCTTTTTGATTCCCAATGGAATAATTTCAAGGAGGCGACCATTCTAGCCTTTCTCGGAAAGGCACTTGAGAACTTAGGTGCAGACACAGAGAAATTCTCTCTCCCCCCCCCCCCCCCCATACAAACATATACTTTCGTCTCAGGCCCAGGCAGACTCATATGAGAGACATGATGGAAGATAGCTTGAACTTTTTACAGGTTGTAACTTTAAATTGTGTTCAGTGGACACCTTTTTCTTACTATAGCTGTACTGCTAGGCAGTGGTTCTTAACCTTCCTAATGCCATGACGCCTTGATACAGTCCTTCACATTGTGGTGACCCCCAACCATAACGTTACTTTCGTTGCTACTTCATAACTGTAATTTTGCTACTGTTATGAATCGTAATGTAAATATCTGATATGCAGGATGTATTTTCATTCATTGGACCAAATTTGGCACAAATACCCAATACGCCCAAATTTGAATACTGGTGGGGTTGAGGGGGATTGATTTTGTCATTTGGGAGTTGTAGTTGCTGGGGTTTATAGTTCACTTACAATCAAAGAGGATTCTGAACTCCACCAACAATGGAATTTAACCAGACTTGGTACACAAAATTCCCATGACCAATAGAAAGTACTGGAAGGATTTGATAGGCATTGACCTTGAGTTTTGGAGTTGTAGTTCACCTACATCCAGAGAGCTCAAACAATGATGGATCTGGACCAAACTTGGCACGAAAACTCAATATGCACAAATGTGAATGTATTTTCTTATGGTCTTTGGCGACCCTTCAGGGATCCTGACCCCTAGGTTGAGAAACACTGTGCTAGGGAAAGTGGCTAGCACAAGATGCAACCAACCAATCAACCACTTTATGTATACCTCACCTTTCCTCCAAGACAGGGAATCAAGAGAATTTCCAGATTAAAAGGGGTTTTACCATATTTATTTAAGAAATTTCAGTTAGAGCTAGTAGCTTCTGTCTTGTGTAGACTGAAACAATTGTACTGGTGTGCCATTTGTTCCTTGTAATGTTTTTCTCCCAAGTTCTTTGTGTGCAGCTTCCACTTCACGTTTTTAAAATGGGGTTTGTTTTTGTATGTGTCTTCCTCAAATGGATCTGTCACTCTTTCTCAAGTCGACACCAACTTATGCTTATTCGGAACATTTTGGCAGTGACTTGCTGTAAATACGACGTAGTGTGAATTGCCACTTTTAGTTTCCTTGGCTGAGCAGGGATTTGACCCCTTGTCTCACAGAATCCTGATCCATCACTTAAACTACTCTACTGCACAGGCTCTTTCATATAAGACTATCAATGTACAAAAGAAATGGCATTTGAGTAGCTACCATGTACAGTTATGTAAAGGTGACTTTACTGCATTGGTTACATCTATTTTCATTTTTTCAGGGAGGGTTTGGTGCCATATAAAACTACCGTATATACTCGAGTATAAGCCGACCCGAATATAAGCCGAGGCACATAATTTTACCACAAAAAAACTAGGAAAACATGACTCCAGTATAAGCCGAGATACCAATAAAATTACATTAATTGAGGCATCAGTAGTTTGAATGTTTTTGAATCTTTACATCAAACTGTAATTTAAGATATGACTGTTCAACTCTGATCAAATCATTGTTTTCATCTTCTTCAATGTAAATGTGCTTATGTATCCTTTTAATAATAATAGAGTGAAATAATAAATGTAATAATAATAATAAATGCAATAAAATAATGAATGTAATAATAAATAGAGTAAAATAATAAATGTATTAATAATAATAAAAATAGAGTAAAATAAATGTAAAGGTAACAACAATAATAGAGTAAAATAATAAATTTAATAATAATAATTAATAGAGTAAAATAATAAATGTAACAATACCAATAATAATAGAGAAAAATAATAAATATACCATATATACTTGACTGTAAGCCAACCTGAATATAATCCCACCAGGACCCTCACCAGAGTATAAGCCAAGAAGGTTTTTTTTTTCAGTCTTAAAAAAGGGCTGAAAAACTAGGCTTATACCCGAGTATATAGAGTAAATGGTTCAAAAGATGGTGACAAAGGTAGATAGAACCATAAGGCTATATAATGGATTTGTTCATTATTAAATACTCCTTTTCATAAGTTTGTACTGTTGTTCATCATGACCATTCATTGGTTGTCACTGGGGAACATGATACCACTTCACTTGGATGTTAATGGATTATGTGGGCTGTTAAACAAAGCTAGTTAGTAATGTTTTAGTAACCCTTTTGGTTCTAGAGATTGTGTTCATTAAAATGAAAGTGTAGTTTAACAGCACTCCCTTTAAAATAATGTTTCTGGGTTCAAAGAAATGATTCTGTTAATGATCACTATCAATGGCCTTTAATTGAACTAAGGCACTTAAAATGTCGACACTACCACAGAGTCAATCACTTTAGCTCATCAAGAATAATATTCAAGTCGACACAATTAAACAATTGCTATTTTACTTATCCTGCCTAATGATGTCTTACTTACTTTTGACAAAGGATAATAGAGTAGGTGAGCCATCTGCTTGGGAACAACGTACAAGAGTTTTAGTTAGTTGAAAAACTGGTCAATGAAAGTTATTCAAAATGTACCGGCTAGATCGTTTCCAATTAGTGAAGAGGTCTTGAAGGCCAATCTTAGCCCTTTTTTTTTATTAATATGCCCAGTTCATTAATGTATTTTTGATATATGCACAATGTGACTGCGTTCAGAATGCAGCATAATTATGTTCCTTTTAATTTGCTTAAAACAAGTTTGCTTTTGTTGCTTAGAATTCAGAACTATTTCATAGACTAATAACATAATGACTCATTAGAAAGCCATGACATGTACTTGAGGTTATCTCAAAGGCTATCCATATTTAACAATAAACTTGAGATAATTCCTTGACTACTTGACTGCCATTGACCAGTTTAAATATTTAAAGTTTTAATTTGACCCTCTTGCCTACATTGCAGTCATGTATAGAAATTAAAGTATGTTTGTACAGAATTGAAATTCTTTTTAAATCAAGTTTCCATGCTTTTATAAATTCACAATTTAAATTTACTTTGCAGATTAATTGTAGAATTAAATTGTGACACTCTGTTTTATACTTAAATAATTGTATTACTTGTATTACTTGTATTGATTGTATAAAGGCAAACTTTCACTCTTATTTTAAATCTGTCTTGTTTTATCTCTTCCTGACATGCTCTGTTATTCAAACCATTTCCCAAGCAATCCCCAGGCTTTCCTTTGGACACTTCCATTGTAATATTCCTGCTTTCTAGATCATGGGTTATCTGTCACATAAGTAAATTCCCAGTGACCCAACTTGTCTAGATATGGAAGACCTTATACATGCTTATTTAAATGATTTGGAAATTGTGTATAGCTGTTTGGGTTTGAAACAGGATCAATCAACCAATGTTTATCAATAGAGGGGATTTACAGGGAATTTTCTGCCCTTTCAGAAGATTCTTAGTTTTAGCCTAAGACCAGGAAGTTCTTCTTGAGTCCCGAGGTCTGTATTTCCATAAAACAGAATAGTTTCATGGGCAAATTCTAAGAAATAGTTGTGACATCTTGATACTATAGTTCTTTTTGTAACTGCAGGGTACATCTATCCCATTTTAAGCTGGAAAATGTTGGATGGTGTGCCTTATAAAATTCATGGGGTTGCCATAAATCTGAAGGTGACTTGAAGGCACAAATACACACATGTATTAATTACTTGAGGAATGGTCCAGACCATGGAAAGTGTAGTTCTGTTCTTCAGCAAAGTTGTCTATATCCTTTTTTTTTCATGTCAGGAGCAACCGGAGTTGCTTCTGGAGTGAGAGAATTAGCCGTCTGCAAGGACGTTGCCCAGGGGACGCCCAGATGTTTTGATGTTTTACCATCCTTGTGGGAGGCTTCTCTCATGTCCCCGCATGGAGCTGGAGCTGATAGAGGGAGCTCATCCGCTCTCTCCCCGTGTAGGATTCGAACCTGGCAGCTTTCAGGTCAGCAACCCAACCTTCAAGTCATGAGGCTTTTATCCCCTAGGCCATCGGAGGCTCCGTCTATATCCTTAGACTAAACAAGTCTGGCTAAAATAGTTTGTGCCTTAGTTGCCTACTGATTAAATTACTGTAATATGCACTATATGAGGCTACCCTTGAAAAGTGTTTGGAAGCTACAGCTAGAATCAAATAAAGGAACCAGACTTGTATCTGGCATGCATTTTAGAGGCCATACCAACACAGGTATCACAAGAATTGCACTGATTCTCAATTAACTTCTGAGCTCAATTCGAAGTGCTGGTATTGACCTAACTGTATGGGTCTAGGATAGTTAAAAGATAATCTCTTCCTATATGATCTTGGCAGATATTTTGAGATCTGTCATGTGTCTCAACACCTCATGAAGTTAGGTTGGTGAGTATATATAACAGGGCTTTACCCTAACCTTTTGGGGCTAGGGGAAGTGCAACTTGATAATAAATAGAGAGAATTTACGTTATTATCTTATTCACTTCAATTTTTTTTTCTTTTTCTGTACACTTCTTACAATAACAAGCTGTGTTTTAGCCAACCCATTTTCACCCTTTTCTGTGATAGTAGTTCTCTTCCAAAATCAGAAGAGTCATCGTCTTCCTGTTAATGCTGAATACAGAAAAGAATGTTGAAATACTATAGTCTTTTTTTCCCTATGTAATATCTATTGCCTTTGGGGAGGATGTAACATCGGTGCTCTAGAGAGGAAACTGTGGAACCACTTACGATCTTTGAGCCCTTGATAGTTGAAATGCTTACAGCTGCTCTTTAGCATTTGTTTCAGATACTATCATTTCTTTTCCAATGGTTTATATGTCGCATATAATCAGGATCAGAATGCACATTGAAGGGATATTAGAGGCCTAGTTATGGTATGCATTTGTACACTCTTATAATAGTGAAATATAAGATATCTCTAAGGAAAGCTTTAGGAGCTCTTCATTCTCTAGTATATGTTTCACTAAATCCTTTGTGTACCCACATGATTGTGTTCATCTTTAAATATTTTTCACAAAAGAAAATGGACTGTGCTGGATAAGACCAGAGAGCAATTTTGGAATTCTGTTCTTACAGTGGACAATCTAATTTTAAAATACAATATAAAATCAATAACATCAAAGAGACAAATATGAACCATCAATAAAACATAAATAAGCATTTTAAACAATATACATTATTATGGTGTCTTATCTTGAAGTGGTTGGGACCAAAAGTATTTTGGATTTTTTCCCCAAAATACTTCTGTTTTCATGTACAGAATGAGATATCTTGGGGATCAGACCCAAATCTAAACATGAAATTTATTCCTGTTTCTTATACACCTTATGCACATAGCTTGAATGAACTTTTATGAAATATTTTAAGAATTCTGTGCATGAAACAACATTTGTGTACATTGAAGCAGCAAAAAGGAAACGGTTCATTATCTCTGCCATCCATGTGGACAATTTGGATTTTGGAGTATTTTGGAATTCTGGTTAAGGGATGCTCAACCTGTACTTCAATATGTTTATTTTTTGACACTTTGTTATTTGATCCTGAAATGACATTTACCTTTCTTTCTGGTTAATTTAGATATGCCAGATTTGTTAGTCACTTTTATCTAGTCGTTTTTGTCGACTTCTTTCCTATCTTGTCACAATGTCTCTGTTTTTCCTAGCAGAAATGGGTGCTCTTGGCATTTTGAACCATATTAGTTCAAACAGTTTCTAATTCACAAACCATCATACTGGCCTCTTGTTTCAAATACATTAGTGTTCTCTGTATATTTTGCTTTAATAATATAATAAGTACTTATAATTATTCTGGAAGAGCCCTTTTTCCTATTCTCTTCCAGCCTCTTTGACAAATTATTCTAAATCTAGCACAATTTCAAGTTAATCAATGACTTTTTAATTTGAGATAACTCAGAAGAGGGAAATATTTGGATAGTTTGTTATAGTCTACTATTTTTTTTTAAAAAAACAGCACCATGGATTAATTTCATATTATAATCAATAATGGCTTTATTAAAATACCTAAATGGTGTAGTGTTGCAGAAAATCAAATGCTTCGTACAGCAAAAAGACCCACCTTTACTTCTGTCTCACATTTGAAATGTTAAAGAATTTTTATCATTTTCTATTATATTTTGTTATAGAAAATATAGTCCACAGCCTTTATTTCCTTTCTAGGTAATTAACATGATTTAGTTCCTACCTAATTACTTTTATCCAGAGTGCTAAAGGGACATCAATTATTATTCCTCTCATTTTACTGAGGTGAAACCTGTTTGAATGAGCAGTTTAAGGTCAACAAGAGAGTCAAAGATCAGAGCTAAAGTCCAGATCTTATGCCCCCAGCACCCGTTTCTGTTCATTGGATCTTCAGTTTGCACATTAATATCAACCTCAATCAAGACAGGAATACTGTAATGCTCATTGTGTATAACTTAATATGCAAAAATATTATTTTTATATTAATAAATGGGTCATAATTGAAACAATTGCTCCAAAATGCTACTTTAAATCAGAACATTTTTTTTAACAGAGGACTGAATGCGAGTTTACTCGTAGTTTACTTCCTTATGTACATATCCCATTTCTTTGCATAGGTAAATATTTTTCTATTTTTGATTCTTTATGCTATATGTCTTCAGCATGGATTTTATATCAATTATTTTGTAATGTAAATTGGAAGGCACCCTAAAAGTCTACTGTTTTTCAACTTCCTAATAGAACAACCCTATCCTTGTTACCAGAATAACTTCAAATGAAAACCAAATAAGTGGATTTAGTGGTAAAGGGGAGTGCCAATAGAAAGGACATTTTCTAAATCTTCTATACTCAAATTTAAGCATCTTTCCTTCATATAGTAAAACAATAAGATATTTGGTGAGATAAATTAAGATATTTTGAACCTAAATCATGGGTTCTAGACTTGACAACAGTGACCCCAGCATGAATGAAAGGAGACCTGGTCATTTTCACTTTGCTGACTGGATAGCCTGTTTTCCTATATGGAGCTTCAGTGGCATAATGGGTTAAACCCTTGTGACTTGAACTGCTGACTTGAAGGTTGGCGGTTCGAATCCGAGAGAACGGGTGACCCAGCCCTAGCTTCCCATGCATGGACATGAGATAATGTTTTTGAAGACAGCCAATTCTTTCACACCAGAAGTGACTTGCTTCAATTCACTTTTGACACTATAAAAAAGCCTTTTTCCTATGCTCCAAGAAGTTCAAAATTACAACAGTAATTTTCTGCATACTGTCATCCATTATTTCTCACCCTTAGTTAAATTTGTATTATTATCGCTTGCTAATGAGTGTTACAGGACATAGAACTAATGCAAACTTTAATGGATTGTAGGCTGGATGCATGGAAACTAGATCAGATTGCAAACGACAGAACATTGAAATTGGTTTTTGCAACAAATGCTGTGTATTATGTATTTTGGTGGGTTCTTGCATGAGTTCACTTATCAGTGCTTCTCAAACAGGGCAATATCAAAGAAAAAATCCAGAGGGTGGTAAATTTATGCTACCTGCCTCCTTGTTCTCCCTGTCCTGAATACAGTAGAGTCTCGCTTATCCAAAGTAAATGGGCCAGCAGAACATTGGATAATCGAATATGTTGGATAATAAGGAGAGATTAAGGAAAAGTCTATTAAACATTAAATTAGGTTATGATTTTACAAATTAAGCACCAAAACATCATGTTATACAACAAATTTGACAGAAAAAGTAGTTCAATACACAGTAATGCTATGTAGTAATTACTGTATTTACAAATTCAGCACCAAAATATCATGATGTATTAAAAACATTGACTACAAAAATGCATTGGATAATCCAGAACTTTGGATAAGCGAGTGTTGGATAAACGAGACTCTACTGTATATGCAGGTGGTTGCAGCCATTTCATAGCTACAGAAAATACTTAATAACCTCCACATCCCTTTTTATCTATTTTAGGAAATGATATGCAACAAATATAAGGGAGATTTTACAAAGTATATTTAGGCCATTTATTAATTTTGGCACACATGCTTTACAGAACATTATTTTTAAAATTTATTTAACAGCTTTGGAAAATGCTGATTCTCCAAATACAGTAGAGTCTCACTTATCCAAGCTAAACGGGCCGGCAGGAGCTTGGATAAGTGAATATCTTGGATAATAAGAAGGGATTAAGGAAAAGCCTATTAAACATCAAATTAGGTTATGATTTTACAAATTAAGCACCAAAACATCATGTTAGACAACAAAATTGACAGAAAAAGTAGTTCAATATGCAGTAATGTTATGTTGTAATTACTGTATTTACGAATTTAGCACCAAAATATCATGATATATTGAAAACATTGACTACAAAAATGGCTTGGATTATCCAGAAGCTTGGATAAGCGAGGCTTGGATAAGTGAGACTCTACTGTACTTTTGCTGAGATTTCAAAGCACATATTGAGAGATTTTCAACAACCCTGTTGTCATGGTTAAAATTCCATGTAAAGTTTGGTTTGGTGATAGCAAACCCTCCTTGAACAATTAAGAGATTAATTGAAATAGCTTCATCACTGGCCCACAGTGGTTGCGAAGCAGAATCTACATGATCCAGCCAGACCAAAAATTATTCAGCATGGCAGAACTGTCAACTTTACCTTTCCTGTCATTATCACTGCTGTTGGACAGCTACAGAGCTCTAGGAGAACCCCTGTCCATCACTAGATGGCTTCGCTGATGAGAGAAGAAGGTGACAACACTAAAAAAAACTAATAAATGTTGATTAATTGATTCTATATCCCATCATTTCCTGGTATGGATCAGTGCAATTGCAATTTGCTTGTATCTTCCTGTGGACTAGATTGCATGGATTGACCTACATTAGATGGTTGGCCTTATCTTCAAGGAGAATATTTTGCTCCAAAGTGAATATTTTGCTTCAACTTTGTGCTACAGTTGACAGTTTTAACTAAGTTATAGCAGGAAGGCATTAGATACTGTGTCGTGACTCTTTTCAATCGATGATTGATAGTTACAAGAACTTGCACAATTACTTTTGGTCAAATATAACCTTATAGCCTTAGGCTGATGATAAAATTACAGCAACTTAGTAATTATTTTTAGCAGTTTTGAATTACTAGCTTGTCTGTTACTCATGTGAAATTAGCCAATTATAAGAGCAACACAAGTTAAACCACTGCACTTGTTCATTGTTTTCATCTGACTACAATTTACTTAGAACCACTTGGAGAATTGGAGCTTTACTGGGCACAAAAGGATTGATGGCTAACCCTCCAGGAGCTGGATTAACAGATAAAGCAACCCTGTTTATTTCAAAGCAACAGATTCTAGACTATGGAAAAGCCCTAGTGTATTTTATTACATGTCTATGCTGTAGAAATTTTTCTTTAACTATCCAAAAGTTGGGTTTTGTAGCATTTTTTACTTGTCTCTCTTACTTGATTAAGTGGCAGAGAATTTAATCAGCTTTTCTCAGAGTCATACAAGTAGGAAAAAAACTGGGTAGAACTTCAGTTCTTTTCCACAAGACTCATTATCTTACATGTCAACAGAGTTAAGCAAACACAATCACTTGACTCTAGTAAACTTCGTAATCCATGTGTTTCAGTGGAGATGTATAGTTCACGCATCCTGTTCTTAGAGATAATGATGCTTTGCTATTGCGGAATGCCAAGAATTATGTGCCAACACAGCTACCTGTTTTTTGGAAGCTGGATGATGGAATTAGCCTAGTCATTGGGTTTCTTCCAAAGCTACAGTACCTGAACATTGAACCCCCCTCTCTCACAAATACATATATTTCTTAAATGCTCAGTCACAGAGAAGCATAGTTTTGTTTTTGTGCTTCTTATTGTCCATATTATTATTCACTCTTACACTGCCCTTTTTATAATAATTTAGCCATTGTTCTTTCCCATAGGTTAATATTCTTAACAGGAATTGGTGGTTTTTCTACAGTTTGGAGTTTGCAATTAAAATATATTTTTACTCGTAATGCTGAAACTTAGCAAGTTTCCAGTTGTATCAAACCTTCGACTCCGAATGAAATGCAAAAGAAATTTGAAACTGCAAGAGAAGCAGTGTCTTTTCATAGCAGGCAGCAGTTTGTAACTGATAACATATGCAGAAGCTAAACGCAGGATTCTTGCATCTGTATTATGGCTGCAGATGGAACCTAAAATTCAAGAAAAGTAAAATTAAATAAATACTATCTGTATATTTTTAAATGAGGGTTCTTTCTCTTTCTTTGGCAAATAGAACTTGCTATAATAAAATTACCATTTTAAGCAAGCTGCAAAGTTTGTTGGTGCAAGTGTGCTTCATTACAAAAGATAAAAAGTTTTTTTCCCTTTCTCACAATGAATACAGGTAATTTCAGAAGCCACCGCTCATAATTATTCAATGTTGAAATGCTTTTAAAAGGTCTACAATGAATACAGTGACCTCCAGTTTTCTCTCTGAATGAATGGAAGCACAAATTCTCATTTTGCGAGAATGCGAGTTGATAAGTGAGTTAAGCAAAACATGCATTTCTTCATTACACTGCTGCCTGTGGGTTCATTTAAATAACAGTATCTGGCATAAAAGACACAAAAGAATTATCTTACAATTTTAATATGTATAAATGTATTATTAGTGTTAACAATAGAAAGTGGAGTAAATAAATGAATGCCTTTTCTTCGAGGCATTATTTCAGTTTATTTAACTTCAGGGAATATATAGCTATGCATCGAACACCTTGGTCAAGAGTATTAGCTTACATAACTTTTGACCTTAAAATTGACATTTTTAAAGTCTTTCCTACATTTCTCCCATAGCACAGCTATATTCAGAAATACCTGAAGTAAAATGAGATTTGTTACTTTGGGAAGACATTTAAAGATCCCTTTGAATGTTTATAATGAATGTATTAAATGCACAAAACAATTAAAGTGGCAGACCTTGCTGCAGTATCAAATTACACAAAAAAGTATATTGAAGACTTGCAGAAGTATGCATTTAAAAGATATCTATTTCTTATATATATTAAGCAAACAAGTGTATTATGACTAATCATTAGTTTGTTGGTAGTTCTTTTAAACTTTGATGCTTTCAAGAAACCAATTTTCATATTTTAAGGCTCTTGTAACCCATAGTGATCCCAGTGAGAAAGAATGTTCTTGTCCATAATCCATATCTATATTTACCAGTTAGCAGAAATTATGAAATCATGCCAGACTTAATTCTAGACTCTTTTTATAAATGGGAATGAATTGGAGAGGCTCTACCATTTCTACCATCAATAGATAAATTTTAAAAGCTACTTTATCTAGAATATACCTTTTAAACAACTATTAACATACTAAAATCACAGACTAAACATACTTTTTAACTCTTCTTTTAAATTTTTGGTATGAGAAATTACCATCCAGTATGAAAAGGACACTTAAATATTAAAAGCTCTTTAGAAATGTATTGTAAATGGGAAAACTTCCCAAACAAAGGCCTTCTTATAATATAATAGAAATTATGATAGCAAAGGTAAAGATTTTCCCCTGACATTAAGTCTCGTCGTGTCCGACTCTGGGAGTTGGTGCTCATCTCCATTTCTAAGCCGAAGAGCCGGCGTTGTCCATAGACACCTCCAAGGTCATGTGGCCAGCATGACTGCATGGAGTGTCGTTACTGTCCCGTCGGAGCAGTACCTATTTATCTACTCACATGTTTTCAAACTGCTAGGTTGGCAGAAGTTGGGGCTAACAGTGGGAGCTCATCCCGCTCCCTGGATTTGAACCGCTGACCTTTCAGTCAGCAAATTCAGCAGTTCAATCCATTGTGCTACCGGGTGCTCCAGAAATTATGATATGTATTGAAAAGGTTACATATACAGTAGAGTCTCACTTATCCAACATTCGCTTATCCAACATTCTGGATTATCCAACGCATTTTTGTAGTCAATGCTTTCAATACATTGTGATATTTTGGTGCTAAATTCGTAAATACAGTAATTACTACGTAGCATTACTGCATAATGAACTACTTTTTCTGTCAAATTTGTTGTATAACATGATGTTTTGGGACTTAATCTGTAAAATCATAACCTAATTTGATGTCTAATAGGCTTCTCCTTAATCTCTCCTTATTATCCAGTATATTCGCTTATCCAACGTTCTGCCGGCCCGTTTATGTTGGAAAAGTGAGACTCTACTGTATTAGAAATATTTGGGCTAACCAGGATATTGTAGTCCATTTTGATTGATTAAACGTGCCATTTTTTTTTTTTAGATTGAGTGTGGTTTTTAATTTTTATGTTGGAATATTCCTATAAAGTAAGTACAAAAGACTTTAGAGACTGAATAAACGCATTGTCATCGGAGCCAATTTGGTGTGGGGGAAAAATGAACCATCACCCTTCAATATAATTTTTCTTTAGAAATATTTGTGGTTCACCATCGCAGACTCTGCACAGCTCTAAATACCAAGAAGTCACCGTGTTGTTCATTGTCCGCTAGCTGTGGTCAGCTAATTGAAAAAACCTGACACATTGCTGGATAGGTCCCAATAGATTTATTTTCATATCAAATATAATACAGTTGCTTCAGTCTCAGTTCCTCTTGTGACAGAGTTCATTACAGCATTTTTGTTTATAACAGCATTTGAAATGATGTACATAGGTTTCTTTTATTCTTTATTTTTTCCCCCTCACTACCACACGTTGATACTATTTATACAAGATTTCAGTGGTCTTTTTTCTGTACAAAAGTATTTTACTTTCACGTCAGGGAAATGAATGCTTACTTTGGCATCTACCATTTCTATTTATTTGTTTCCGTTGTTGCGTGTAAATATTGAAATGCATCACACAACCTGCTTTAACTAATTCAATTGAGAATATGGAGAGTCTCTGTAGTGTAGTGGTTGAATACTGGACTAGAATTCTAGGAGACCAGAATTTGTATTCCCACTCAGTCATGGAAACTCACTGGAGCAAGTCACACTGTTTTAGCCTCAGGGAAAGCAATGGCAAACCTCTATATAAATCTTTCCAAGGAAACCCTATGGCAGAGTCTCCATCAGTCAGACTCAACTTGCAAGCCCATAGCAGTGAGGGTGAAATCTCATTGTTTCTTTGTATGTACACATTTGCTTTTGCTCACAAGCCATTCTTTTGTTATTTATTCAGACACTGAAGGTAAAGATAAAGATTTTTCCCTGACATTGTCCAGTCATGTCTGACTCTGGGAGGTGATGCTCATCTCCATTTCTAAGCTGAAGAGCCGGCGTTGTCCATAGACACCTTCAAGGTTTTGTGGCCGGCATGATTGCATGGAGTGCCGCTACCTAGTACCTTCCCGCCAAAGGGTAGCGGCACTCCATGCAGTCATGCTGGCCACATGACCTTGGAGGTATCTATGGACAATGCCGGCTCTTCAGCTTAGAAATGGAGATGAGCATCATCCCCCAGAGTCAGACATGACTGGACAATGTCAGGGGAAAAGCTTTAGCTTTACCTTTACCTATTGATCTACTCCCATTTGCATGTTTTCAAACTGCTAGGTTGGCAGAAGCTGAGGCTAACCTGCTGTGCCACCAGAGTCTCCAGATACTGAAGAGTAATCTTCAGTTTTCCCTGTGAATTCTGCAGTTTCCACTGACAACCATTTCCAGAATTCATTATCTGAACCAGGGGCGGCCCTAGGTAATTTCGCCTTGTAAGCAAACCTAGTGGCCACGCCCCCGTCTGAAATTGCGCCCCCCACCCCCAAGGCCCCGCACAATATCTCCTTCGTTGTCGTCATAAGGCCTTCCGCGTTTGCCGTGGAGGGAGGAGATGGTCCCTGCCGCCACCTCCCCCCTTGGCGAACGCGGAAGGCCTCATCTGAGGCCTAGCTCTTCTCGCGAGAAGAGCTAGGCCTCAGATGAGGCCTTCCGCGTTCGCCGAGGGGGGAAGCGGTGGCGGAGACCAGAAGAGCTAGGCCTCAAATGAGGCCTTCCACGTTCGCCTAGGAGGGAGGTGGCGGCAGGGACCATCGCCTCCCTCCTCGATGAAAGTTGAGGCCTTCGCCGAGGAGGGAGGCAATGGTCCCTGCCGCCGCCTCCCCTCTCGGCGAACGCGGAAGACCTCTTCTGATGCCTAGCTCTTCTCGTGAGGTCTCGCGAGTCCTCGCGAGAAGAGCTAGGCCTCAGATGAGGCCTTCTGCGTTCATCGAGGAGGGAGGCGGCAGCGGCGGCGGGGACCATCGCCTCTCTCCTTAGCGAAGGCCTCAACTGAGACCTAGCTAAGAAGAGCTAGGCCTCAGTTGAGGCCGCTGAGGAGGGAGGCGATGGTCCCTGCCGCCGCCTCCCTCCTCGGTAAATTTACACGGGGGCGCTGTCGAGGCCTCGACAGTGCTCCCTCTTGACGTGTACTCAACGCGGCAGCTTCATCGGCCTCCACGTTGGACTGGGCCTGATCTGAACACTAGTGTGGATTCTAAGATAGGTTACCTGGGGATGAGCATTGTAAAGTGGTTTTCATCCCCCACCCTAAATCTCTGGAGCTCACCTCTCGCTTCAGCCTGGTTGTGTGGACACCTCTGCTTATGCCAGCATAGGACATTCGCAACAATGAAGAGCTCTTATGGAGTTCTGTGTAGTTGATAATTCTCAGTAAGTTGTTTAGTTAACAGAATTTAATTAACTAGCAGCTTTTGTTCTATTCTAACAATATGCCAGTTAATAATATCTGGCAGGAAAGGATTAAACATTCCTAGTCTCAGTTTGTCCACTTCAGGCTGGTTTTATTTCTAAAAAATAGTGTTACATGCGGCTTCCGTGTTATGTTTAAGTTACCCCACACTGCCAAGTAAATCTTACCCAGTTGAAAATGAACTCCCTATTGGCATCCATGTTTATTTATGTAATTAAGCTTTCACATAATATAATTTCTTTTTCTAGTTGATTCGAAGAATACCTGAAATATCTGGATGTTTTCAGAGGACCAAATCAATGGAGATGCTATTTACATGGGTCTGTTGTATCAGCATTATAAGCTAAATAGATTTAGGGTGGTCATGTGCCTGGCATTTCAGAGTTCGGTCCTTTCTTTTCCGGGTTTTTCTTGTCCAAGTCTTATTTAAAGATAAAGAGAAAACAGAGAGTTTGAAATTGTCCATCTTGTTAGTTCCAAACTGGACACCAAATTGAGGATACAAACTAGTCACCCATTCAGAGTCCATTGGTAAGTGTATGAAAATCAGTTGAAGGGAATGGTGACATTAATGAAATTAAAGTTAAACGGAGCAGGTTTCATGGGGATAAGGTTTTTTCAAATATATAGTTCCCTGTCTCTTTTTGGAAACAGTATCAGCTCAATAACTACCCAAATTTTTGCTGTATCTCTCCATTTAAAATTTAAACAAGAGAAACGGTGATTTCTATTAAAGAAAAAGAGGGGAAATATTTAAAGGAATTTTAAACTTTTCTTTTAAACAAAATACCTTTGCCTCTGCAAAGGTATTTGATCTATGAGATCCTTAGAGAAAAATGAGATAAAAATGTAATCAATAATAAATATATTCAATGCTGAGTGTAGTCTCAAGTTTGGTTCTTTAATCAAAAGATATGTTTCAAATCTGCATATCAGGATCTTTTTTTGGCTTTTTTGCATTAAAAAATGTTTTTACAAGACCTAGGGTGGTAAAGCCAAGAAAGAAGAGGTGTTGGCTGTTAACTAAAGAGAGACTCCGGTTCTCAAAGGAGCTAGAATTTGAAGTTTGAAAAAATGATCACTGTGGAACACTCCATCCCATTTTTGCCTTTGGTTTCAAAATGTGTGAAATATATTAGATCCAAAAATACGTCTGAATTCTATGGAGAATGGTTTGTCTCTCTCATGCGCCTTTCCCTTTCCTTAAATACTATTATCAGTTTCTGCTCTATGAATAATGAAACGGATAGCATAGAGAGAAATACCTGACTTGTCTAATTCCTTTTAGTAACTACTCAGCCTCCTTGGAGTTGTTCATTATTTAGGATAGAGTTGTTGCTGTTTCAGATTTCAAACAGCTATACTGCCCTATTTCCAGCATCTCTGGAGCTTCAAAGAATAGCAAGGCAACTCACTGGTGACACTTGAGTTAACTGGATAAAACTATCGACCGCATCACAAAGGGCAGTTGAAGTGTCCCGCTTTGCCTCTGTACAGAGAGAGCAGTGGGGTGAATCTGTTGCCCTACACACTGCTCCTTCCTGTTAACACTATCCACATCACATGTGGGAGGTGTCACCTTCCCAGTGAGAACCGACAACATGGGCTGGCCCTCTTTTTGTGGGGGAAGCATCCACCCCAGTTGGGAGTGGGGCCACCACCGGAAGTCACATGACATCGTGCAGCTTCGTTCCCATGACAGTGTGGAAGCGTCTTGGGACACTAAAATTGCCAGTGTGACGAGGCCCTTTGTCTCACTCATGGTCACTTTTGAAGGTGTTTAAAAGGCTTTTTGGCCTTATTTTGGCCACATCATGAGAAGACAGGAAAGCTTGGAAAAGATCACGATGCTGGGGAAAATGGAAGGAAAAAGGAAGAGAGGCCGACCAAGGGCAAGATGGATTTATTTATTTACAGCATTTATATTCCGCCCTTCTCACCCCGAAGGGGACATTACACATATAGGCAAACATTCAATGCCTTTTAACATAGAACAAAGACAAGACAAACATAGGCTTCGAGCGGGCCTCAAACTCATGACCTCCTGGTCAGAGTGATTCATTGCAGCTGGTTTCAGCTGACTTGCTCTCCAACCTGCGCCACAGCCCGGGCCCGATGGATGGACGGTATCCTTGAAGTGACTGGCTTGACCTTGAAGGAACTGGGGGCGGTGACGGCCGACAGGGAGCTCTGGCGTAGACTGGTCCATAAGGTCACAAAGAGTCGGAAACGACTATGCGATTGAGCAGTAGAAGGTTTTTGCTGTAATCGTTTATCATAAAGCAGCAGCTTCTATATTACACAAAGTAGCTTCCTCTATCCTAAACCAAGTAGCTTTTTTCTGACCAAATGTTATAATAATAATAATAACTTTATTTTTATACCCCGCCCCATCTCCCCGAAGGGACTCGGGGCGGCTTACATGGGGCCTAGCCCGATAAAACAATCAAATATCAGTAACACAACTATAAAACAATTATACCAGTAAAACATCAATATCAATAAAACAATCGTTAAAATCGA
Source organism: Anolis carolinensis (assembly GCF_035594765.1). Lineage (NCBI taxonomy): Eukaryota > Metazoa > Chordata > Lepidosauria > Squamata > Anolidae > Anolis > Anolis carolinensis. Next base: position 164,094,776 of record NC_085843.1, on the reverse strand, counting down.
CAAGAAGCATACAAGAAACATACAATATTAAAACAGGAGACTAATTCATAAAATCCAGAACAGAATGTATATTTTTAGGAGGGAGAGATTTTTGGAGACTTCAGGAATGGAGCCTCCTCCCCAAAGGATGCAGTCTGTGGGCGGCACAAGTACATTGTCCTTAGTACAATACTTCTCAATGTTTGGTCCATGGACTGGTGTTGGCTCACAAGCCATCAGGTGCTGGTTTCTGGGAAATTTCCAGAAAAGAATAAAAAGGGGGGTGCTTTAAATGTGATTTTCCTGCTTCTTGGCCGGAGGTTGGACTGGATGACCCATGAGGTCTCTTCCAACTCTATGATTCTATGATTCTATAACAAATATTTATTTGTCCTTGTCAACCTGAGTGGGAAATTTCTGGTCCCTCACATCTGTTAGTATGAGATACATTTCTTTATTAGGTATTACATACACACATTCTACTTTCATTCAAGCTCTACCTACATTACAATGAGATTCTCTATTTTAAAAAATTTATCTTGAAGAGGTGTCACCAGTGTACAATTGTTGAAATATAGTAATACGAATGTACTTGTAGGTTAGAATTGGAAAATGCCGACACTTTTGTACTTTATATATATTCTGCATATATATTCACTGGGTGAACTCTTTGAAAATTTAGAACATAGCTTTATGGTAGAGCAGTGTTTTTAAAAATATAATTAAGGTTTCTCATATGGCTTTCTATATATAAATACAGCTGGTTATGTCTGCATTGTTATATGCCTATAGAAAAACCTAAGAGCATTTTTTCATTTTTTTGAAATGGATATTTTACAGAAAGGGTTAGAAAGCTCTGTATTACCATATTTAATTCATGTATATTTATAGCAGATGCTACTGAATAGGTTCCTGACTAAAATAAGTAGCAGAACGTTACTGAAAAAGTATAAAGAAAGTAGATCTGGGCAGTGTTAACACTGCTTGCTAAGTTACAAAGTTTTTTTGACATGTGATCCGTTGTTTATGGCAGCTCATCTCTTTACTCCCAATTAAACAGCAGTACCTCTTCCTTAATTATCAGAATATCTTCTTCCTACATGTATAATAAATACCTTTTTCTTGTTTTAGGCTTGTTGACATTCTCTGTGCATTTCCTTCTGATAAGAGATAAGAGATTGATTGGACTGAATGACAGTGTGTATCTACACTACATGACTGGAGCAATTGGATACCACTTTAACTATCATGGCTCCATCCTACAGAATCTTGGGATTTGGAATTTGTTGGTGTATTTAAAATTCTCTGCTAGAGATCTCCAGTGGACCAGTACAACGCAGTATATCTGATCTCTCCAGCAAAGACTTCTAAGCACTTTACCCAACTATAAATTAGAAGACACCATAGGAAATTAATTCAGTGGTCCAACAATTTTTTAAAAAAATAAATGCGGCTTGAGACATATGTTGACCATTCCCAGTCTGTAGACCATTCTTCTGTTTTCCAGATTTGTTGGCAGAGTTCTGTTAGATTTTGAAAATCTCTAAATATAAATTGAAACAGTTCTTATGCCAGCTATAGCTATTGATTTAATTCTCCCAAGTCCTTCCATTTTATTATCTAATATTGTGGGTTTGTTGCCAAAAGGATACAGTTGCAGATAATGGATCCATTCAAACTTGGATCCTTTAATTAAGGCTGATTCTATGGGTATGACTTTGGTCCTTTATTGTCTACTAGCTTGGGGACCCGGCGGTGCCCGGGTCATTTGAGAAACTTGTGTGCCAAGTTTAGTCCAGATCCGAAGTTGTCTGGGTTCAGTGCTGTCTGTATAAGGGTGAACTACAACTGACAGAGCAAAGGTCAATCACCCCGATACCCTGCATGTATGCATAGTTGGGTACAATGAGGCAGTGTGCCAAGTTTGGTCCAGATCCGTCATTGGCTGGGTTCAGTGCTGTCTGGATAAGGGTGAACTACAACTCCCAGAGCCAAATGCAGCTGAACTATAACTCCCTTTCCCCCCAATTTGTCCAATAAGTTGTATTGGTTATGGGGGCTCTGTATGGCAAGTTTGGTCCTGGTCCATCATTGGTGGGGTTCGAAGTGCTCATTCATTGGAGATGAACTATAAATCCTAGTACCTACGACTCCCAAATGGCCAGGCCAAGTCCCCTCCAAATCTGGGCATATCAGGTATGCATGGCAAATTTGGCCCATACCCATAATTGCTTGGGTTCATAGTGTTCTGGGTGTAGGTGAACTATAACTCCTATAAATTCCCCAGTAGGAGTCACAATGCTCTGACTTGATGCAGGGTAAACTACAACTTCAATCTCCCAAACTCCTCCAGTAAGTTTAGTTGCAGCTCAATTTTGCTGTTTGTTATACAGACAGATTGGAAAGGGAAGGGGAGTGGGCAGGGTCATGCAAATTCCACAGCAATGGAGAATCTTGGGATGCCTGCCTGTGGTGCAAGGGCAGGAGGCGGGGCCATGCAAATTTCACAGCAATGGAGAACCCTGGAATGCCTGCCTGTGGTGGAAGAAAAAGCAAAATGTAGGATGAAATGGTCCCAAATGAAAGCATTCCTTGGGTGGTGGTTTGTAGTGTTTGGGGAGGACATTGGCAGGGGTTGGGGTACATGTTCAAGGTGCTCGCTGTAACCGCAATGTCAGTGTAAAGTAGTGACTTGCTGGCTTCTCCGAAGTGGGAAGTGTAGCCTGTTTGTGGAGGCCGGAGGCTGTCTGCGTGAGCAGACATATGTGCCACATACACACATATGGGTTTTCACTTTTATTATGGATTTAGATTTAGATTAGATTGATAGTGTATACTTTTTATTGTAAAGCCTGGGAATGTAGATATAATTTTTTGGATACAGGAGAGCCTCCAGAAGGATCTTGCCTTCCTAGGCCAAGGTGACCGGTAGACAATGTGAACGCTTCCATATGACATGCCTAAAAGAGGTAATTATAAAACTGTTTTGGGGTCCCACACTATTGGACATTTGTCAGCCAGTTTCCTACAGTTCATTTTGGGCTAGTTATTGGGACATCAGGTGGCCTCCCGACCCCAAGCATTCATAGATGAGATCTATTTTTTATAGTTTCAGACTTGGCACCATTCTAACATCTGGTCATGAACATGTTCGATATGTATATGTACTTTCCTGCATTTTATATGTGAGCGTATATGCCAGTCAAGATAAGCATACATTCTTCTTCTTGGTGGTGCTGAATCTCAATGTAAAATTCTGTAGAATTTGTTCCAGTCACTTTAAAGAACCCATTGAATCCAGAAATGGAATTCACCATTCCAGTCAGCATTAAGGATGTTCTTTATAACTCTATATATGGCTTCTCTCACATCAGGTGCCAAAGGTGAGCATCAGTGATAAAACTTGTGCATATAGAGTGAGCTATAAATATATAGAATATGCCTGCATTATGGACCACTGTGGGTAAATTCTTTCACATTAATAATGAGTATTAAGTCTTCTGTGTTAATTTCTAACACTACCTTGTTGTTTGTTGAATATTCTAATTTGCATTATTATAGATAATTACCAGTATTTTTCCTTAAAACTATATTTCTTCAATTAGAAGGTAGATTTCAGTCTCTATCTTTGTAGGGAGGTGATCCAAGGCAGTTTTATGTAAATGACTTAATTAATTGGTACCCTTCAGTTGAAACAGCAACTCACAAAGACTTGTAATCCTTTTCGAGTGGCATAAGCTGTTTTAAAAAAGACAAAAAAAAACAATAACTTGCTCAGGCACCTTGTCACATAATTAAAAGTTATTTGACAGAAGTAACAGTAATAACGTACGGTGTCTTCCGAATTATTTTTTTCAAGGCAATTAAAATAACATCAACTCTGAGATTGCACAGAAATCATATTTAAATCCAGTATTTTTGAGATTAATTACATAAATATACAAACTTTCTGATAAATGATGTGATACACTGTTGGCAAAGTATGATACAAATGGCCTACTTATTAAATTTGCAATATTTAGAAACCAATTAACTGATTACAGTACATATAAAGAATTGAAAGCTGTTGATATGAGCATTATTTTAACTTTGAGCAGAGCTTTGGACCAATCCACACATATACGTGCACAAATAAATTGCATTCGGCCATATTTGTGAACTGCCTTCAGAGTAATAATGTTTGTTTGTTTGTTGATATAAGATAGTTTTTTTAATGAATTCTGTTGATTATTATGAGTGAGTCACTTCATCATTCAATCTATGAGTGATGGGCATGTCTGTATGACCTAGCATCTCAAGCAGGTAAAATAAAAATGTAAGTGGTCTTCCAATACGGTCAGCTTCCATGCATTCCCCCATAATATTTTAATGTTTCATTTCTAAAGCAGAAGACACTTCATTCTTGTTTCTTCTTACACTGACTGAAATTTGTATAATGATAGAATACAACTAAAAGCAAATTATCCATATAGATAATATATCATGATAAATTTCAGGCTTTTTTTGTTTATCATTTTGTGTGATTTTTAAATGTAAATTCTAAAAAAGTTGAAATGTAATTTTTGTATTACCTCTAATCTAAAATGAAGACAAAACAGGCACATTAAATTAAAATAAGAAATAATTTGGAATATGCTACTTCATATATCAATATCAAAATGTAGAATGAGGATAGGATATCTGTATGATATCTGAAAACTTAGAATATTACTCCAGAACTCAAATGGTCCATTTGAATGCCATAGCTATTGAGAACAGATAAATTGAATTTCTGGTATAATTTAGAATAATAGATATGAAAGTCATGAATATGCTTAATGTTGTTTAATGAAGATAATATACATGTTTTTATGAGGAGTATTATCCAAGGCTTTAGGAACTTGAGAGAAAACTAGAAGCTATGTTAGGTGCCACCTTTTCTACTTTATTGATGGGATTCTATTCTTATTGCAAAGAATTATGGCTGCTTCTGTGACCATATTTAATCTCAAAATAATTGTTTCCCTTCAGTCACCTGGTATTTTCATCTAACACATAGAAATGGAATTGATTGTGAAGACATGAAAAATTATGGGTCACTATCATAGCAATCCAAGAATTGCTGTGTCTTGGGAGTTTATATACACAAAAAGACCATAGTAGAATAGCAGTGATTAAGGGATCAAGCTTGTTGTAGTGGTTTAAGTGTTGGACTATGACTCTGGAGGCCAGGGTTCACATCTTTGTTTGGCCATGGAAGTCCATTGGGTGACCTTGGGCAAATTGCACACTTTTGAGAACTCATGATAGAGCTGCCATAAATGACTTGAAGGCATGCAACAAAAACAATAATGCTTTTATTATATTCTTTGATGTCATGTTCATTTCAAATGGTCTAAAATATTTTATGGATTCCATTACTAAGATATATATTGCATGATTACATGCTGGAGTATTACACGCTGTTGCCAAAAAATCTTCTTTTGACAAATTGTTTGGGAAACATTTGAAGTTTATGTAGCCATGCTGATTCAGTTTGATCCAGATCCTGTACACTTCTATGACTGAAGATGACAACACAGATTTTACACTCTGCTGAAACACAGAAATTGCTGTGGCATTGAAAACTTGCTTTTTGCTTTGATGGACCCACTTTGGGTAGAAATGTAAGTAGCAATACACAATGAAAACAAAATGTTCACTAAAAAGTAATTGAGATATGCCACTAATTAGAATTGGTAGACATGTAACTGTTAGAAGTGAGTGTTTCGCTGATTTGTGAATAAATACATAAATAAATAAATAAATAATGGGGCTGATCTCCAAACCATCTAGTGTTTTTATTTGATTTTCAGTTTGGAGGGAAATTTGTTGAATAAATACTTTATCTGCAGATTGAGACAAACATGGATAGCACTGGGTTTGGATCCCTTGGACACATTGATATTGTTTATATTTTTTATTTATGGAAGTTTGGGCAAGGCTCGGGGGAACAGAATAATGTAAACAATGCAAAGCCATATAGCAATTGGAAATAATTTAAAAACAGTCAAAATAATTTAATTGTAATTTAATTAATTAAATGAGAAAGTGTTCTCAGAGCTAACAAATTTTATGACAGTTTCAAAGTTTAAAACTACTTACTATGTGAGTTCTAATTGTAAGTGATGGTATTTCCCCCCAGATAATTTAGTTGCGTTCTGCACTAGATTTGTCATGCAGGCTCTTCACTTGAATTTTTAAGTTTTTAATTCTAGAACCTTTCACAGGATCCGTGTGGGTCAATAATCCATAATAAAGTCATAAATCAGTAATAGTGACAGGTTGCATTTTCCAACTTCATCCCAGTAAGGCTTTTAGCATAGCGTAAATATTTAACCCAGATAATAATTTTTTCACTTCCTAATGTAATGTAATTTTTAGATCTTTCTTTAGAAGATACATTAACAAAGAAATAATGCAAAAAGAAATAATATACCTAACTAAATCTATGCCAAAGCAATAGAAAAAAAACCCCAACACATTGTAGAATATCCCATAGGAGTATCTTTTCTGAATCTAAGAGTAGTTTTATGTAAAAGAAGGGCAAGATCATATCCATAAATACTGAGCTGAAATGGACTGTTTTTTTAAGGTTAATATAGGTTGCAAAGGAGGTGGACGATAGAGTTAAAGCACTGGAGGGGTGGAGAGTATGAGTCATTTTGTTCTGACTGGAATATATCTTTTAGCACCAATCAGAATATAAAATTTTAAGGGCTTGATCCTGCCTTGGGCTCTGCTGGTACATATTGTTATATATCTCATAAAATCAGCTACTGTTACAGGCCATGTGACATGGTGCACCCTCTCTTAGCTAAGGACTGTGTTCTGTTTTTCTTTTATAGTCTGGACTGTTTTAAAAGTAATACTATAAATACTGTACCACTTGGCTCTTTTCAGAATACTGAACAGATGCGGCCAGATTTTCCTACATTACTTTCCCATTTATAATCAAAATAAGTAGTTGATGTGTGGCATCTCTCGATAAAGACTTCTTTAGAAGGCTACTCAGTGAATGAAGCCAAACAGAATGTGCCATTGTGGCTGTTGTAGGTTTTGAGTTTATTTGTACATTATGTGTACTGTAGGCTACATAATAATGAAAAGCTATATGCTCTGGTCTGCTGGTTCACTACCCAGTCTGTGTGATTACAGATTGTTTGAATAACAGTGGCCTATTGAAAATCCATCCAGATGTGCGTGGTGCTAACTGTGGGAATACCCACAAAGGAGGATTATCTCTTTTGTTGGCATTTCTAAGCCCTTTTTTAAAAGTGGGAGAGTGAAAGGCATTCAAGCAACCAGTGCAGAAGAGATGGGTGTCCTGGAATTGAGA